>NW_007252763.1:0-39980 GCF_000164805.1 Carlito syrichta | reverse complement strand
CGCATGCCTTGTCCTGGTCATGGCCAGGGCATACATAAAACTGATACTGCTTGTTATTGCCTAGCTTTGAAATTACTTTGGTTACCGCACCAGCCCAATCAGAGTATTGGTACATTTCCTTTAGGTCATAGGTGAGGGTTGGGAACCAAGTGTTGAGGGGAGTGAGGTTGGAAGTTTGAAAAATTATTCTGTTGATCCCTGACCTGAGAGTTAACAACTGCCATGTTAAGTTTAGAGGTTGGTGAGGATTAGGGACTGCCCAAAGTGATTCCATCCCCATCACGAAGAAGCAGAAGGAAAAGAAGTGAGACACAGTCTTAGCTTTAGAGGATTGTCCTTGTCCAGTCGGCTGCTCCATTCAGGTGCGTAGTTTTTCAGCACAGCAGGGGTGTCAGCAAGTTTGACATGGGTGTGGTGTATCCAAGATGCGATGCCTTCCACCTTCAAGGCGGTGGGGGTGGACAGGATTACAACGTATGGTCCTTTCCATCGTGACTGCAGAGTCTTGTGTTGATGTCACTGGATGTACACCCAGTCCCCTGGTTGGAAGTTGTGGGGAGTCGGCGGTGGTCCAGTCTCATAAAGGGCTTTCAGTCTGGGCCACACCTGCTCGTGGACCCTTTGCAGAGTTTGGAGGGAAAAAAGGAGTTTTTGATCATCTATGTCTGTTAATATTTCTGTTCTTAGGTTAGGTATGACCGGTGGAGGCACGCCAAACATGATTTCAAAAGGAGTAAACCCTAACTTATAGGGTGAGTTGCTCACCCTATATAGTGCAAAGGGAAGGAGAGTCACCCAGTCCCCGCCAGTCTCTTGGACTAATTTAGTTAAGGTCTCTTTTAGGGTTCTATTCATTTTTTCTACCTGTCTTGAGCTCTGGGGCCTGTATGCACAGTGTAATTTCCAATCTGCCCCCAGGGTCTGAGCTACTCCCTGTATTACCTCAGAGATGAAGCTGGGGCCATTGTCTGATCCGATCTGGACATACCTGGGCATGCCATACCTGGGCATCAGATCTTCCAAGAGTTTCTTGGCCACCACTTGTGTAGTTTCATTCTTGGTAGGGAATGCCTCCGTCCACCCTGAAAAGGTGTCTATAAACACTAGTAAGTACTTGTATCCGTATTTTCCTGGTCTCACCTCAGTGAAGTCCACTTTCCAGTACGCTCCTGGCCAGTTTCCTCAAAGTCTGGTCCCCGGGTTTTGTTTGGGATTGGTTGCGTTGACAACCTGACAAGCCTGACATTGATTTATAATTTGTTCGATTATTTGTTGAACATTGGGCATAACTATGTTTGCATGGTGTTTTAATTCTTTCATCTTTCTGGTTCCCATGTGGGTATTTCTGTGCATTTTTATAAGCAGTTGCCGACCCAACTGTTTTGGAAGGATAACATCCCATTTGCTGGTGGTCATATCCCAGTGTTGGATCCACCACCAGCCATTTGAAAACATAACTCCAGGCTGCCCATTTATCCATTTTAAATCCTCCTCTGTATAGTTCAGGCTTTCCAGCAGATCTGGGGGCCCAGGGTGTGGCAGTGTGGTCATTAGGACATGGTCCACAGAAAGGGCCGCCTTTTTGGCCTCAGCATCTGCCAGACGGTTTCCCCATGCCACTGGCGTGTCCTCCTTCTGGTGTCCTGGACAGTGTATTATGGCCAGTGCTTTGGGTAGTCAGAGTGCCTGTAACAACTCAAGGATTTCAGTTTTATTTTTATAGCCTTTCCTTTTGCAGTTAAGAGCCCCCTCTCCTTATAGATGGCTCCATGAATGTGCGCAGTTGCAAAAGCATACCTGCTGTCAGTATAAACATTTATTCTCTGCCCTTTTCCCATGACTAGGGCTTTAGTGAGGGCAATGAGCTCAGCTCGTTGTGCCAAGGTTCCGGCCGCAAGTGGCGCTGCCCATAAGGTCTCAGTCTCTGTAGTCACCGCTGTCCCAGTATACCTGGTTCTGCCCCACACAAAGCTGCTGCCATCTGTGTACGAGGTTTCTTCGGCATTGGTCAGGGGCTGGCCATGGAGGTCTTCCTGTATTCTGTGGACCTGTGCCAGGATGTCCTGGAAGTCGTGCAGGGGGTCTTCCTCGTCTGGGTCAGGTAGTAGGGTGGCTGGATTTAGAGTTGCCGGAGCCTGAAACAAGATTCTGGCTGGGTTTAAAAGGAGACTTTGATAATGTGTTAGCCGGGCATTACTTATCCATCTGTCGGGTGGCTGTTTTAGAACTCCCTCCACAGCATGAGGGGCAGTGACATGTAGTTCTTTTCCCATGGTGATTTTGTCAGCGTCCTTGACCATAGTGGCAACTGCCATGATGATTCGTAGGCATGGGGGCCACCCGGCAGCCACGGAGTCTAACTTTTTTTTGACAGGTATGCCACTGGCCTCTTTCATGGCCCTATTTGCTGCAACAGTACTCCTTTGGCTATTCCCTTAGACTCATCAACAAATGAGAAAAAGGGTTTAGTCAGATCTGGCAGTCCCAGAGCTGGGGCTGACACCAGGGCTTGTTTAAGCATTTCAAAAGATCTGTTCATGTCCTCCGTCCATATGAGGTCAGACTTATTTTTGGTGGTCTCATATAATGGCCAGGCGAGCTCAGCAAACCCAGGAATCCATAGGGGGCAGAAGCCAGCTGATCCTAAGAACTCATATACCTGTCGTACATTCTGTGGTTGTGGAATTCTCAGTACTGTTTTCTTCCGGGCATCTGAAAGCCATCTCTGCCCATCTTTTAGTTTGTAGCCCAGGTAACTTACTTCAGTTTTGTAGATCTGAGCCTTTTTGGCTGAGGCTCGATAGCCCAGAGCACCTAGTGTTTGCAGCAAATCTCTGGTGCCTTGCAAGCACGCGTCCCGATTTTCTGCGGCTAGCAGAATATGATCCATGTACTGCAACAGGGTTAGGGTGGTGTATGTATTACGGAACTCACCCAGGTCTTTATGTAAGGCTTCATTGAAGATGGTGGGAGAGTTTTTAGATCCTTGGGGAAGCCGGGTCCAGGTGAGTTGCCCACTGATTCCTCTTTCTGGGTCCAGCCACTCGAAGGCGATGATGTCCTGATCCATGGGGCCAACGGTAAGCTGAAAAAGGCATCTTTTAAATCTAATACCGTGTACCAAAGCTTGTCTGGGACCAGGGCAGTGAGGAGGGTATAGGGTTTAGGGACTATGGGGTGTATGTCCATCACCCGGTGGTTTATTTCCTGTAAGTCCTGAACAGGCCGGTAGTCAGTTGAATTTGGCTTTTGCACTGGCAGCAAGGGTGTGTTCCAGGCAGACTGACAAGGCCACAATATTCCCTCATCCAGCAGCCACCGTTTGTGGGGGGTTATCTCATTTCATGTCACCACAGGGATTGGATACTGCCGGACCTGGGCTGGGTCCACTCCGGGCTTTAATTCCACAAACATTGCTGGCCTGTGTTTAGCCAACCCTATTCCTCCAGTTTCTGCCCAGGCTAGGGGAATTTCCCAAAGCCAGTCCTGAATGTCCAATTTCATCTCCGGGTCATGGACCTGACACAGCCTGTATTCATCTTCTAATTTTACAGTTAGAATCTGCAGGGGGCACCCAACTGAATCTGTTACTGTCACCTGGTCTGCCCAAAAGCTGAGATTTGCTTCCACTTTGGTCAACGGATCTCTCCCAAACAAAGGGTACGGGCAATCAGGAAGAACTAAGAACTCATGGGTGACTGCACCAGTGCTTAAATTCACTGTTTTCTTAGTGGTCCAGTGTGCCGGTCTTATCTCATTAGCTCCTTGAACCCATGAGATTTTGTCTGAGAGAGGATCTTGTGGTTTTAATAAAACAGATCGCTCCGCTCCTGAATCCACATGAAAAGTCACGGGTTTTCCCCTACCTCCGAGGTTACCTGGGGCTCGGGGGGACTCTGAGCCCTGACCTCTCTATTGTTATAGGCTTTCTCAATCACCTCCAGCAGATCCTGTAAACTTTTCTTTTTTAATCTTTTTACTTTCTGCAGCTTCCTTTTGATACCTGGTGCTGCCTGATTAACAAACGACATATTACAGCCGCTTTGGTTTCTGGTGTCTCTGGATTTATTGGGGTGTGTTGACGGAAGGCTTCCATGATATGCTCTAAAAATGCGGCTGGACTATCATTTCTGTCCTGTCTTATGTTATATACCTTAGCCAAATTAGTGGGCGTATGAGCAGCTGCCTGGAGACCTGCCATCAGAGCCTGGCAGTAGACCCGAAGTTTCTCTTTACCTTCTGCCATGTTAAAATCCCATTCAGGTCGGGAAAGGGGAAAAACCTCATTGATAAGATCAGGGTTGGTGGTGGGCTGTCCATTAACTTCCGGAACCAGCTTCGGGGCCTCCATCTGGATTCTTCCTTTTTTTTCAGTGGTGAATAATACCTGTAGAAGCATCTGGCAATCATCCCAGGTAGGCTGGTGGGTAAAGAGAATGCTTTCCAGCAAGTTAATCAACTCTCTAGGATTCTCAGAGAAAGCAGCAGTTTGCATTTTCCAATTGTATAAATTACTAGTGGAAAACGACCAATAATGCATGGGTTGGTTCCCGGCCTCATCTGGAGGCCCAGCCACTCTCAGTGGCAAGTTTACCATGGAGTCAGCCGAATCCACTCCAGGACCACCGGCCCTGGTGACTCTCCCTCGAGTCTCTGCGGCTGGTCCATCCATTTTTCTTTTCTGCCTCCCCTCCCTGGCCGCTCCTGGCTTCATCTCCACAGTGGCGACAGTGGCGGCAGGAGGCAACCGGTCCCAGCACAGGCAGCAGCAGGTGTGGAGCTTTCTCCGCCAGCAGTGGTGGCAATAACTGTGGCTGCAGGGCACGGTCACCAGCTCACTCAGGAAGCCCCGGCAGCCCAGGCAACTGAGGATGCCGCCAGTGCCCACGCCTGTGGCTGCAGCAGGGACTGTGCTCCAGCCCAGTCCATGGTGGAGCCGGTAGTTGAACACCAGGCAGTCCACCAGGGTGCCGAGGCACTTGGGACTGGCCGGGGCCCCATGGCACAGCACTGCTGCGTATGCCTCCTGCATTGCTTTCAGGTGGCTGCCCAGCGCCAGCAGCTTGCCATGGCAGAGCAGCAGCTCCCAGTGCTCCAACTCTGCGACCATGCACTCCAGCCAGTCACTGCTGCCGCCCATTTCCCAGAACCAGCCTCAGCCCCACGGCATGGGCCCTGTCTCCCGACTCCCTCCAGGGGAGGTCCTTGCCATGGCCGGAGACAATGTGGCCTGTGGAGGGCTGCTCCACCACCACCGCCGCCTGCCGCTATGGTCCCAGAGACTCTGGGGCACATGACTCCACATGTGGCCCGTGAGCAGGGGGGCGTGGCGCTGGTGGGGCTGAAAGTTTAGAGGGAGCTGACTGGTATGGGGGGGAAATTATCTCTTCCCAGTTAGAATCAGGGAGAACGGGGAAAAGGGGTTCTTTGGGGGCTTATGGAAGGGATTCTGCTTCTCGCGAGGCTGTGATGACACACTCTCTGGTGGCTCCAAAGGTTCTGCCCCCTTCTCCTGCATCATGAGGACTCTCAATGCCTTCAACGGGGTAGGAAGATAGGGTTTTACCCAAGGGGGAGGGGATTCCACTATATCTTGCCAGACTAGTATATAAGGTAGTTGGTCTGGGTGGCCCTGGGAGCCTCTTTGGAGGAGGATGACATTCTTGACCTGCAAGAGAACACTTGTTAGAAAAGTCCCTTCTCATGGCCAGCCTACATTGAAGGCGGGCCACTCAGTGGCACACAAATCCTGGAACTTCTTCTTGTGAATTTTGACACTCAAATTGTAAGCCCTTTCCTTTAGTTCTGAAAAGTTTTCAGTCATGAGAGTTAACGGCATTGTCTGTGTCTGTCCCATCTCACTCGTCAGTACTGTCACCCCAACAAACACAACCAACAAGACAAAAGGGAAAATGACAAGAGACAGACAGCAGCGGCCACAAAAACAAATCTGAAAGTACGATAGGGGAGAGATAGATTGTCGACGAGTCTGATCTTCCCCACAGATGAAGACCTCGTCTTCCAGATGGGGATGTGAGACATCTCCCACAAGCCCCAGCTGACAGCTTTCCAGTGCCTAGCCTGATGCTGACCTCAGAACAAAGTGTGGAGCTCCATCTGAGACACAGAACACAGATGTGCTAACCCAGGAGCGACTTACTGAATGCCGGCCTGAAAACCCTCTGGACTGGGGTCTCGGGGATCCCGGACGAGCCCCCAAATGTAGTGGCCGAAAGTTCAATCTGAGAGACCACCAAGAGTCAATTCCGATGAAAGTTCAAGAGGGTCTTTATTTGCAAGCTTGAGCCTGGACCTCTGTTGACAACCGACACAACGGAGTACATTCAGAGGCCTTGACTTCCTTAAGCATGTGACTTTTATGTTTTTACACAAAGGGAGGAGGAGTTTGGGGGGACTTTCCAGTTGTGTTACCATTTAATTGGGTAGTAACCTCTGGTGGTCAGCTTAATCGTGGAAGATTGGCTAGCCTGACTCAGGCTGACCTTGGTCCACTAGCTAGGGAAGTTGCAGAGACATCTGGAAACTTAAGTGATTACCCCCTGGCACCTGATTGGATGTTGCTAAGGGGAAGTGAGATAAGGGAAGGGGTTGAAGCTTGTAACTGGAGCTTTGCAGTTTTTTCCCATAACTGAAACTTTAAACAGTTGCAGGTTATGTTTTAACACAGAAAACTAAAAATGGCTGTGCTATTGTCCACAAGCCGATTACATATTTATTGGATTATAGCATGCTCTTAACCTAAGTCTTTGGTATACTCTATTATTGTCCTCTCAGTATGAAAAAGATGCCTGGAAGTGGGAGGACCGTGATGACCTACTGAAGACATTGCACATTTGCCACTTTCAGCAAAGAAATGTATATGGATTAGCAGACATAGGTTGACATGAAAATCCAAATGGAAGTTTATTGAACAGTCCCATGGGGATGTGTGCTCATTCAAGCCCTACTAAAAGGGGCCCAGGAGAACACTCATGGAGAAGGAAGGTATGAGTGAAAGTGAAAGCTTTTCTTCTTTAGGCATCACAAGCAAGCCTCTGCAGCCCCGGCCAAGGGAGAGATAGCCCAGGACAACTACCTGCACTGCTTCTCCTACATAAGCAAGTTGCCAAGTGCTGTCATGAATCAGGACAGAAGCACTGGCAGTTATCCATATGAAGATCAGGGAATCCCAGGTCCTAAAGACTACTGGACCCAGTGTCCAGCTACCTCCCTATTAAAAGGTGCAGTGGGAAGATCACTTTGGGGGTGGTCTGCATTGCATTGACTCTTCCTCCTCTCTGCCTCTCCAGATTCCAGCAGGTACTGTACACCCACTTTATAAATATTTCTCTGATGTCAACATCTGTTGCAACCCTAGGTCAGGGTTATAGATGTGACTTGCTCTCAAAAGTCCACCATCACTGTGATAGCCCTTCCCACAGAGCAGCATGGAAACTAGGAGGCAGAGCACCTTTGTGCTCTGTGGTGGTGTTGGATCTGCCCATCTGAGGACTGAGGGAGAATACCAACTCTCAACTAATGAGTCAGCTGTTTCCCTTCCACACTTAAGTGAAAGGGAGAGTTCCACCAAGATGAAAGAAAGCCACTCCATGTCTCCAAGAGCACCTGTGCCATAGTAAAGCCTGGTTGCTTGCCAATCCAGCTAATGAGGCACAAGGCTTAGGAGGAGGTCACCAGAGCTCCCAGAAAGACAGGGCCCCTGGTGCCAGTACCAGAAGGAGGGAACAAACTCTGACCTAGAGGAAAAGACCTGCTCGGTCCCTTTCACACTGCATTAGTGAAGCAGTGCCATATGGTTATTCCCCAGTTCAACACTCTTCCTGCCATCATTGTCTCTCCCAAAATTGGGCCAGAGGAGGAAGGTCAGGTATAAAAACAACAAAAACTCCCATCTCAACAAAAGCAACTTTATCTAATAAAAAATAACAAACAAAAAATAAAAAGAGAAGAGTCTGTCTTCACAGAAACCAAAAAACAGTGAAAAAAATACTGGCAATCCCTAAAGACTTAATGAGTTAACACCTAAAAAAGGGCTTCCCAGATTTCTAGAAATAGAACTCATCCAAAATGACCTGTTCCTGATGACAGTCATAAAATTCAGACTGTGGATGGCAAAGACATTCACCAAAATCCATGAGAATGTGGACACACAAATTTTCCAGGCCATGAAAACAGTGCACAGAATAAAGGGTGCTTTTGGGATCAGTTGGCATGCTCTCTATATGTCTTTTTCAAATGTAACATCTATTATTGACTGGTTTTTTACTTTGACTCATTTGGCAAAGTAAATGCGACTGAAGAAATTTAAATCATTCAATTTTGTTTTCAGTCTCTTTAGTACCAAGGTAACAAAAACATTCAGAGACACACCCAGACCACTGGTGTACATTCTTTCTATCACTGTATACATATATATGTTATATTAATTTTGTTTTGTGCTTCTTTGTGTAGAGTGGGGGCAGAAGTATGCCTCCAATTTCCCGTCTCCTATCACCTACTCTACCCGGCCCATCCTAAAATTCACTTCCTTAAAAGTGTTTCCAAATCCCTCTCCAATCTAATCACAATTTAGTTTTCACTTGTATCATGGTGCCTGCTCCCGCAAGTCTTCTGATATTTCTAGACTCATCTCTCACCACTCCTGAACCTATCATCTTGCCTGACACACATCTATGTTCATGCAGGTCACTCTTCTTAGAACGCTATCCTCTGATCACCTATTTAAATGTACTCATATTTCAAGGCAAAACCAAGTTGCACCTACCATTAAACAGTCCACAATCACTATATACCACATGGTTTCTCCCTTCTATAAATTTGTTAACTAGCACCTGCTTGATCATTCATGTGTCACCTATAGATGGTGTCTGCTCAATCATCCTCCACTTTATCTCATCCCTCGATTGAACTTTATACTCCTTGAGGATGCATCTTTGTATCCTCTTCAGCATTTGAAACACATATATAAAGGCCTGCAAAATGCTTAGGGACTGTGGTTTACACTTCCAACGAATGTCAGTGAAATTTTAAAACTATTACATCATTAAGTGTTGAATTCAATGCCATTATTGGCTTTTCTGTGGTGAAATTTATTTACAGGTATAACTCTACTAGCCTAAAAGCTACAGTACACCAGAAAAATAATCAAGTTCTGACATCAAAGAGATCCTCTACTTCCAAAGAATTTGTTAAAAAAGAGAAACTTGGAAAGGCAGAGAAGGTGACGGCCAAGCCAATCAGGCTATGCAAGTCCCCTTGTGAGTGAGTGAATGTATGGAATATTTTGTGTATGTGTTGGTGAGTGAGTGGGCGTGTGAGTGGCTGAGTGAGAGAGGGCTAGGGACCTAGCGGTCAGGACTCTCTTGGTGCAGCAGCTGGTGCCACAGCATCTGGGCTTGGACCTTTGCGAATCCAGGGATGCAGAAGCTGAGCACCATTTTTTCTTTCTTTTCTTTCCTTTTCTTTTTTTAAAAATCAACAAACCCCCCAACCCCTGGCAAGAAAATGCTGGGAGAGGCTGTCTAAGTGTGGCTCCTGAGCTGGTGGCCAGACTCCTGGAGCAACAGCAGGTGCTGCAGCTTCTCATTTTGTCCCTGACTCTTCCTGGCTTGCAGAAGCGGACCACCAATATATATATTTTTTTGAGTCAGAGTCTCACTCTGTCGCCCAGACTGGAGTTCAGTGGCCGCTCCCGGCCACCGCAGCCTCGACCTGTTGGGCTCCAGCGATCCTTTCATCTCATCCTTCCAAGTAGCTGGAACTACAGGCGTGTGCTACCACGCCCGGCTAATTTTTTATTTATTGTAGAGATGAGGTCTTGCCAAGTTGCCCAGGCGGGTCTCCAACCCATGGGCTCAGGCAATCCACTCACCTCAGCATCCCAAGGCACGGGATTACAGGCTGAGCCACCGAGCCCGGCTCATTTTTCTATTAAAGAAAACAGACAGAAGTTTTTCTTTAAAAAAGTGGCAGGGAGCCACTATTGCCCCAGGTACTCCCACACCTTTAAAGCAGAAGAGAAACTGCTCAAGGCTTTGTCTCATCACTTTAGCACCTGGCAGGGCAGTGGAAAGGACTGTGTACAGAGTCCAGAGGCAAGTTTCCACAGAAGAGAACAAGAGAGGCACCCCACCACCATATTGAAGGCGGAGCAGGAAAGTGCAGGACCAAAAGATCTGATCTCTGTGACTGATTTATTGGGCTTGATGGTGGCCCAAAGGCAATATCCTGAGAATACAAACTTCAGAGGGACCTGATGAGTGCTGAGTTCCAGGTACCCCATCCCCTACCCTGATCCAGTTGTGGAACAAAGCGTGTGGCCAGAAGGGAGGAGAAAGAGCGCCAAAGAGATCAGTGGTGAATCTGGGACTGACACAAACCCCTCTTTCCCAGCAATCCTCTGAATGTCAGACCCATACAGTTGGGCCACCACTTGGAGGGACAAACATAGGTGGAGCCTGATGTCAGTCACAATAGGAGAACTCCAATCCAGGATAGGCCTGGCTGTGGCACCCCAGTAACAGTACATATCTGGGGAAGAGACAGTCCTGTACCTTCTCACCAGAGCTCTCCCTGACCATAGGAGAGTGGGAGGGGAGGCCTGTAGCCCCACCCACCTCAACTGCATCATTCCCTGAGAAGAGAGTGAAAGAGGTGGCTGAGAGACCTGATTAGAGGAAAAGTTATAGAGCCTGCCACAAGAGGGCATGTTTTTCTTTGTGTTTGTTGTTTGGGTTTTGCTTTTGTTTTTTAAATTTTCAATTATTTTTTGATGAAAAAATTTTTTTAACTGTTTTCTTGTTAGTTCATTTATTTAAAAAATATTTTTCCTTTGTGCATGAATGTGTTAGTGAGGGTTTGATCTGCATCTTCCCCCCCAATTTTTCTTTTCTTTTCTTTTACTTTTTCTTTCTTTCTTCTTTTATTTGTCGTTTTCTGTTTATGTGTATGTGAATGATTGAGTGTTTAACTTTTGATTTTGTTGTGGTTGTTGGTTTTTGTTCTTTCATTCTTCTTCGGTCTTTTTTATATTCATTTTTTATAGTTTAAGGGGTATGTCAATAGATGTGTGAGGTTTCAGCCTGAAGCCCCTCCTTTTTTTTTTCCTTCAGTCTTTCTGTTCTTCATCCCTATTCACATTGTGCTAGGCATGTATGTGTGTGGTTAGTTTTCTTGGGGGGTGGTCTTTTTGTTGCTGATTGTTTTGTTTAGCTTTGTTGTTATTCCAGTTTGTTTTGGAGTGAGTGTGTATTTGTTTATTGCTTCCATTCATCTCTTCTTTGCATCATCTTATAGAGTGATAGTGGGGAGTGTGTCTCAGGGAAGAGGAAAAGATATTCAGTAAATCATGTTGGGAAAACTGACTGACCACATGCAGAAATTGAAAAAGGACCCCTACCTATCACCATACACAAAAATTAACTCTAAATGGATCAAATACCTAAAGGTAAAACCTCAAACTATAAGAATCTTAGAACATGCAGGAGACACCCTTATGGAAATTGGAACTGGCTTCCAATTCCTACTCAGAACCCTAAAGGCCATTACCTTAAGAAATAAGATAGACAAGTGGGACCTCATCAAACTAATAAACTTCTGCAAAGCAGAAGACATCATCAAGAGAGCAGGGAGACAGCCTACAGAATGGGAAAAATTATTTGTCAGCTGTATATTTTATAAAGGCCTAACATCTAGGATCTACAAGGAACTCAAATGCCCGAAAGGAAAAAAACAAACAGTCTCTTTAAAAAGTGGACAAAAAGCATAGACACTTCTCAAAAGAAGATATATAGGCAGCCTACACTTGAAAGAGTGCTCTGCCTCAGGCATCAGAGAAATGCAAATCAAAACCACATAGAGATATCACCTAACCCCAGTAAGAATGGCCATCATTAACATAACAAACAACAACAGATGCTGGCAAGGATGTGGAGAAAAAGAAATGCTTCTACAGTACTGGTGGAAATGCAAACTAGAGCAGCCTCTTTGGAAGAAAATGTGGTGATTTTCGAATGAACTAGAAATTGATCTTCCATATCATCCAGTAATTCCCCTATTGGGAATATACCCAGAGGAACTCAAATCATTCTACAGAAAAGATACCTGCACATGTATGTTTGTTGCAGCTCTATTCATAATATCAAAAACATGGAACCAACAATGTTTCCCATCGAGGTTGGACTGGATAAAGGAAATGTGGTACATATACACAATGGAATATTATGCAATCATAAAGAAGGACAAATATATGGACTTGCAGCAACTTGGATAGATTTGGAGTTAATGACACTCCGTAGTCAATCACAGAAACAAAGAACAGAGTACCATATGTTCTCACTCATAAGCAGACCTTGACCAATTATAATACTATGAAAAAGTATTGGCAGTAATGGGAAACTGTCAGGGGAAGGGAGTGGGATTGGCAGTTGAGGGAAACTGCTATGGGAGGTAGAGGCAGACCTCATCAACAAGGGTACCTGCATAATCAATGTTTGTATACCTAATCCTGAATTGTATCCCACATCTTTATAACAAAAAAAAGAGAGAGAAACTTAAGAAGCAATCAATTTTCAAAACTCACCTTCAGGTCAAAAGGAAGTAATAAATTAACAACCTAAACACTAGGTTTCACATTATACACTATTTCAAACATATTTTTTTTCAACTTGGAACTAATTTTCCTTCCAAATAGGCATAGAGATCACTACACTCTTTTTTATCTTTCAAATTGCAAAAAGACATCTAGGTTCCATATTTGAAAGAAGAGCTGAGGAGACAGACATAAGGAAATGATACTTTGTGTAGAATACAGAAAATAACTGAATCAAATCAACTAAAATTTTAGTGATGAAAGATGAAACTCCATTTGTAAAACTCTATAAGCCAGGCTAATGAGCCAGTAAACACTGTCAAAATTATGCTCACGTGCACCTTTGGGGTGACCTCAAGTCACAAGTCAATGTTTTCTCAACTGCTAAGGATGACTAATTATAGCCTAAAATTATAGTGCCACTAGCACAGTGAGCAAACGTCAAAAATGGCACCAACACATTGTCCCATCTTGGCTTGTCACTCCTGAAAAATTATACTTATTTCTAAAATACAAATACAAAAGGCAACCAGTAAATTAACAATTATGTATTGTTTTCTATTTTAGAAGCTACCAATACCATTCAGCTTTACTTTACAGAAGCCCTGTTTATTTATAATGTAATGTATTATGCAAAAGAATTTACAATGTGCAAAAGATTCACAAAGATGTCCTTTAATTAATAAACCGCTACTTAATTTTTAATACAATATGATGCATTACATTTCAATCTACTTAAAACCTTCAGTAATCCTGCAGTGGCATAAAAGAATTTGTGGCTGCTTCCTTCAAACAATGAGGTGAATTTGCCATTAAAAGAATCCCCGACCCCAGAGGTCACCTTGAAGTACCTAAAACAAAAGAAGAAACAAAAACTAACCAACAAACTGATGCTCATGTTCTGTGTGAATGTATCTAAACTTCAGGCAAATAAATCAGTCATATTAACAAGCACAAAGCTATTAAAATTTTTAGATTTATTTTCAGGAGTCACTGACACTAAACAAAAATTGAACAGAATAAAAAAATTCAAGGAAACTTGGAACAAATTAATCCACTGGACGATTATCTTAAAAACAACATTCCCTATAGAACAAAGAACTGAAACTATCAAAAAGCACTTCTCAAAGCAACATTGTCAATAAAAGAATTAACCTAGAATAAATATATAATTAATAGTGTGTTCTGTGCTAAGCCAGTAACAAAGAAACCCCTTAGTGCAGTAAAAAAATTCCTATCATATCCCCATTTTTTACAAAGAAGCATGAAGGTCCTTCACAATGGCTCAAACTGTATTTATTTATTATTTTTTTAATCAATTTTTTTATTATGATGTTGTGGGGTACAGTAAAGGATTAGGTATACAAATACGTTTCATTCAGGCACCCTGTTGATAAGAGGTGTTTCCCCATCTGCAGACAGATATTTGCTACCGTTAATCCCATCTCCCCCCCATAGTTTCCCACTACTGTCAGTCATTTTCTTATAGTATTACATTGGATGTTCAAGGTCCATTATATGAGTGAGAACATGTGATACTCGAATCTTTGTTTCTGTGAGAGGTCACTCAGTATTATAGACTCTAGTTCTATCCAGGTTGCTGCGAAATTCATGATTTTGTTCTTTTTTATGGCTGCATAGTATTCCGTTGTGTATATGTATGATGGCATTCACATTTTTTTAATCCAGACCTCTTTTGATGGGCAGCATCATTGCTTCCAGGTTCTTGCTATTGTGAACAATGCTGCAATAAGCATATGTGTGCAGGTATCTTTTTTATAGAGTGATTTGAGTTCTTCAGGATATATTCCCAGTAGGGGGATTGCAGGGTCATATGGAAGGTCAATTTTTAGAGCTTTTAGGAATTGCCACACTGCTTTCCACAGAGGTTACACTAGTTTACACTCCCACCAACAGTGTAGAAGTGTTCCCTTTTCACCACATACTCTCCAGCAGCTGTTATTTTTTGAGTTGTTGATAATTGCCATTCTGACTTGAGATGTAGCAGAAAAAATAGAGAGATCATGACACTGAGACTATTAAAGGAAGTGGCACTTTATTATACTGGCTAGCACAGCACAGCGGGCCTGAGAATTTCATGCACCCAAATCAAGCTCGAGCACCCCAGAACAGGTGACCTGGGGTCTTATACTCTCGTTTAGGTAAGGGAGGGGGTCGTGCTGAGTGATTACATATTTCCTTTGGAATCTTACAAGGTTGTACTCAGCAAAAATCAGATTTTTCAAAGAACAAATGGTTTCCAGGAACTGCAGGATTGTAAACCGTCAACTTCAGAAGGGGGGTTTTAGATAAGACTCTGTGAATTAGCTACTCCTTTTGCATATCCATTAAATGGCTATTCTTTGGGCTATTTGGCCTTTCCCAAATAAAACGTGCCTGGCGCCCAGGCAGGTCTTTAAAGTTGCAACTTGTCTTTCAAAAGGAAATACCTTTAACTGTTATCACCTCCTTTCCTGTCCTGGGCTAGTGATTGCCATGAGGCCAACTGCTAATCCTGAACCAGTTACATGTTTCTGTGTTTATTCACTCAATCATACAAGAAATATATTTGAGCATTTGATGCATCCTGCCACATTCTCCCCTTTGATGCTTGATCTTTTATGGATTTAAAGCATCATTATCCTTAATTTGGTGCATCAACATTATATGGGGCGCAGTTTTTCGTTTAACAACTGTTTTCACAAACTTAGAAATGGTGTTCATAATTATTGGGGCTATGAAAGGGAGGATAAGGCAGGATACCACCAATAGGACTATAGATCCAATAATATACTTAAATTCTCCCAGACCTGAGAACATCTTTTCAAATTAATTGCCAATTTTTATGTTTTGCCATTTTTTCACTGGGACATGGGCAAGTTTCTTTAACATTGGTGGCTATATTAGTTATAACTTTACCATTATTATTTATTTATAAACAACAGTCAGAGTTATTAAATTTTCCACATACACCTTTTTCTTCTGCCAGCAGGTAGTCCAAAGCTAAGCGGTTTTGATAAATAGCTGCATGCATTTGGGCTGCTGCTGAGCAAAAATCTCAAATGCTGTGGCTGTTTAATTAGTTATAATTTCTAGGACAGTTTGCAACCTGATAATGTAATTTAGCATATATATATATGACTCCATCTTGTGCCCATGTGGCTGGGCCATAAGTATTTATAATTCTCTGGGGTGGCCATTCATCATTTTTCCAAACCTGGGTCCCTCCTATATTAGGAACTTGATCGAGGGATCAAGCACCTTGGGTTTTGAGGCTTTCATAAAGAGGAATGCCTAGTTCATTCCCCCTTGGGTTAGGCAGAAGGAAAAATCTTGACTGGATTATTCGTATATGTGCCTTTTTATAATGCTGGGAGCTGGGCATATGCAACCTTTCCACATATCTAAAATAGCCCTTTAGTACATTGAGAAGATTTAGTTGCATAAGCAGATGCCCAATACCAAACAGGCTTTGTTGGCCACCAGGTCTGGTGGGTTGAATTCCAGTATAATATTCTTTTGCAAGGAGTCTCTCCTACCCATTGAGTATAAGCAGAACCTGTTCTGCTTAAACAGTTTTCTCCAATTACATTTGAGGAGAGGGTCCACTTCTGGGGTACATTATCTGTTCTAACAGTCAAAGAATGGTTCCATTGGAGGAGTTGGTAAGCATTCAGATTAGTTTCCTTACAAGGCCACTCTTTAGTCATTAGTGCCCCTTCACATACCCAACAATTGGTGACACCAAGTGTCTGAGCTATATTTTCAGCCAAATTTATAAACAGATTCTGCCCTACTTCCCACGATTGAGGGAAGGGCATTAGTTTTGACTGTTGGGCAGTCAGAGGAACTACTAATTGCACAGTTTTTTAAATCAGCTTCTCAGCTTTGGGTGCAGGAGCAAAATCCCAACAAACCCAATTTGTGCTTCTGGGGGTGTTACAGGCTATGACACCACCTTTAGTGTACTGGTAGCTTTGTTTTGATAATCCAGCAAAGTATAGCTGGTCATTATGGGTGCAGATATGTTTATCAGTATAACAAACTTCTGGCTGGGATGAATAACGATGGAAAACCCTTGGGTCTGGCCAGATAGTTTCTGTACGTTTACATGCTGGGTATAGGGGGGAAGCGGTAGATACCCAGATTAGGTAGAAACACATAAAAGCACAAGTAAACTTCCTATTATAAAAAAGAACAAAAATGCTAGTGAAACCCTTTTCTAACATGCTCAATGGGGACAACTGTTAATTCTACAACAAATAAAGTTACAAATGGTTTAGCAAGTATAAAGGTTGACAAAATAAAACAAAGCCTTATCAATAATGTCCATTGGGTCCTTAAGCCAAAATCTCAATTTTCTGCCAGGCATTGATTAATCAGCTTCCAGTGTGTGATTGAAGCAGGGCCTGAAGTATCCTCACGCTTCCAGAGCAGGGCTGGATAAATTAGTTCCACGTCCTTTATTGGCCTCCATGACTTTCCAAATGGTCAGCTTAAGGGGCACTGCTGGATCTGCAGTTCACTCCCAGTCCTGGAAGCCAGCTTAATTCTGCTATAATGGATCCAAGGAACTACTTCGGCTACTTTGACTTGGATGTTTGTGTTTCTTCTGGTCCAAGAAGCGGCTAGGGAAATAAGCTCATAAACTGTGATTAAAATTTGTTCAAAATAGACAACACATTTTCTTATGAGCATTTACATTTGTGGCCCCCTTTTCCTTCAGAGGCTTACCAGGAAAAAATTTCAAAGGTTTAACAAATTCCATTTCAGGGACTTGGATCCTGAGTGATGTAATACCAAATACCTATGTTTAGTTTACTCTTGTCTCCAAAGATTTCTAGTGATTATTATGCTAACCCGCAAATTGAAAGATGGTACTGTCCTAGTTTTACATTTGATAGAGTTTTCCCTGGATTTGCCAAGGGGTGGGATAGATTGCCACTTGGAATGCAGTAGAAACATTTGAATGCCTTTTAAAACCTACCTATAGGAAATTTATTTATGTCTAGCCTGTGCTAGCTACCCTGCCTTAATTATTTATTCTTTAGAGATTTTTCAATCCCATAATTATTTGGGGTGCTGAGGGGTGAAGGTCCGTCTTCTGTAATTTCTTCAGAGCTGATAATGGGTGCAGTCCTGCCTAGCCAGAGATTGAAAATCTCCCCCTGTCTGACTTGAGGCATTTAGCAGTGGCATTATTTTCAGGCACTGGCTGGAATTCTTGCAGGACCATTATGTGGGCATGAAATTACTGAACTTTAGCTTAATAAAAGGAATAAAGTCAGGCCTACATTTTGATAATTGTAGGCAGTGGCTGATTATCTTTTTATACAAAAGCTACAATGCCTGAAGTTATTAGCATAACTTAAATGATAAACTTTAATTTCT
The DNA here is from genome assembly GCF_000164805.1 of Carlito syrichta. Lineage (NCBI taxonomy): Eukaryota > Metazoa > Chordata > Mammalia > Primates > Tarsiidae > Carlito > Carlito syrichta. Next base: position 21,979 of record NW_007252763.1, on the reverse strand, counting down.
GTAGCTTTATTACAGGTACCAGCTTTTGTATTTCTGGACTATAATGGTAGCCTGACAGATTGTTTTAGACTATAATTTGAACTAGGCACTTAAGTAAATTCTATATAAAATTTTAAGAGAAATCCGAAAATGTTTGGAGACTTGCATTCAGAAAAGACTTTATTCTGCCTGGATTGTTTATAGAATTTCCTTTGTATGTATATTTTTCTTAAACTTTCCTTATACCATTTTTGGTGTGCTTATACCATTTTATTTTTGTTCTCTACCCCCTTTTTAAAAATTTTCATAACTATCTACTTTATTATAGGACAGAAATGTACCATATAAGATTTCCTCTTAGATATATATATATATTCCTTTCTTGTTTGTTTTCTTGTTAAAACCTTATTTGTATACCAACAACCTTTTTACATTTTTCCTTTGCTTTTTGCTTTCTTTTTTATTTATTTATAGATAACCTTTTACAGTCATAATTTGAACTTACCTTTTAGTAACTGTTAGGTAAAACATTTAGTTTTTGGAACACCTTTAATTCCACTGGAGAGCAGGTTTTAGAAGGAAGAAGTTCAGTATGAGCACAAGGGCTAAAAACTTAACCTCAGTATTAAGAAATTAATTTGGACCCCAGCCACATTTATATAGACCCAAGGATTTTCTGGGCAGATGGCATGCAGAGTGCTGCACTGTGCCATGCCCTTCCCCCTTCAGTCAACAGCCACTGTCACCGAGTTAGGTGTTTCCCCTCCCCTTCAGGAGAGGCTGCACCATCTCTTTCAGTGGTTTTTAAGTCAATATTGGACAAAGTTCTGGGGGCTTAGGCCATTAAGAACAATTGTGCTTTAGGTGCCCAGATTGACCACATTTATGCAGCTGATACCATTCCCTTAGCAGGTTTATCCTTATCAGGCCTCTTTTGGGTGGCTGGAGCTTTTGCCTTTAGTGGCAACTGCCAATTTGTTTACCTTTCCATTGACTGGTGCTCATTTTGGAGTTCTTCTCCTTTTTTTTCTTCCTTAATGTTTCAGTTTTTAAGAACTTTAAAGGCTTTCTATAATTGGGAGTTTTGTATTCCTAGTCCTGAGTTAAGCCTCTGGAGTTTGGCATTTAATATTTTATAGGATATAATCTTGTTTGCAAAGTAATGAAATAAATTTTTGAAATGACTTTGCATACAGAACTTTTGACCATTTTATTTTTCCTTAGGTCTACAAAGTGAATTTAAATTTTTCTAAATATTATTATCTGCTAGCTTGTAGTGAGTTCAAATTTGACTTTTTAAAAAATAATGCACTTATTATTATTGCTAAACCACGTAATTTTAATTTGCTCCAATCCTTCAAAATCTGTCCTATCGGAGTATCTGAGGACACAGACCACTACACACTATTTTGGTAACGTTTCTTAAAAACCCAGAATTTGCTCTGAACACTTGCAATTTATTCCTCAAAGGAGAATTTTAAAACAAATAACTAAATAAAGTCATAAACAGCAATGCCAGGAATTCCTGGAACCCTGATGCTTCTCCCAGACTGAGTGTTCTCAGCTTTTCTTGAAATCCTCTTCTTTTTTTCTCTTTTGCTTCACGACTTTCCAATGATGTCTACAAAAACGGCCTGGTTCAAAACCTTTTAGAGTGAACAGACCACGAAGATGTAAAATGATCTGTTCCTACTTATTCCTAATTATGAACAGGCAAAATTGTCAAAAATCCTCATGAATTACTAAACAGCATCCTTAGTCGTAAGACGTGGACAATTAAATGAGCATAGCCAAAAACACAAACATTAGTGTTACTTAGCATTACAATATAAGGCAGGGACTCAGCATACATTACAAGACTCTAAGACACTTCCCAACAGTTTTACAGGGACAAGCAGTTGATTATGATTTTAGGCAAGGCCTAAGCCTTTAGAAACGGACTTACTTTCAACTAATCTGACTTTTAGCATTTGAAAATGAGAACAGCCTATTCATTCCTTTAGTTGCCAGAGAAAGATTATCTCCAAGTTGCCTTTAGTTGCCAGAGAAAGATTAGCTTCAAGGCTAGCATTAACTTACACTGAGTTAACAAAAGGCTAAGTAGCATATAAGAGACATTTCTCCATTTCTTTATAGGTGGATTAGAATGAGCTCCTTCAGAATTTGTGAAGGAGAACACAGGCTAAGGAAGGGAGGGGGAGTGGTCACCAGAAAGAATTTAAGATAACCAGTAACACTTCTTATATGCAACAGGCAATTTTTCCACAACCTTAAAAAGGCAGAACTTTTAACAGCACCAATGGGTTGGGAGAAAACACCACACAAATAAAGGGAGACATAAAATGACATTAAGAAATTTGCACCAATCAAGTTTTTAAAAGACCACATGTCCCATCGAACAAAGCATAATAACTCAATCAGCTTTTTAGCACATTTAAAGTGACAGACACACACAAACAAGAGAATGGGGGGTATGGGGAACATCCGCTTTGACTCCCTTCAGTCATACTCCTCACGAAGATATCTCAGACACCTTTTAGCAATTGGTAGGTTGGTACACCCCCAATGCAGACTAACTATGTGGAGACTTCCCACCGTCCATCTCATTCACACACAAACCCACGGCACATTCGTCAACTCGTAGGCCTAATCCTAGGAGTCTATGGGTTCATCTTCAGACAGTGTTTCCTTCCACTGCCTTTCAGCCCTTTCCTTCAGGCTGGAAGATTACTAGTGGGCTCTGGGAGGTGATCAGGCTCCCCTTCTGCCATCCATTGGCAGGTTTATGCAAAGGCCTTTATTTCTACCCTTCCCATCGGGTGGTCCTTCTGTCCTTTCCATCAGGTGGTCGTCCTTGTGCCAGTTCCTCGCCTCTTGGGTTCCTGTTGTGTTTTCGTGGTCTGAACTTCAGTGTGCCGGGAAGGGCTTCCCTCCTATGGATCAAAAGGTCCGTTGTGTGCCAGGTGAGATTGCCCTTCCCGTTGCCCTGGATGTTGCACCTTGATGACAAAGGAGGTGGAACACACCGTCTCCAATCTCCGTTTCCCAGCCAACGCACCAGAAATGTAGCAGGAAAAATAGAGAGATCGTGACACCGAGACTATTATAGGAAGTGGCACTTTTTTACACTGGCTAGCACAGCATAGCAGGCCTGAGAATTTCATGCATCCAAATCAAGCTCGAGCACCCCAGAACAGGTGACCTGTGGTATTATACCCTTGTTTAGGTAAGGGAGGGGGTCGTGTTGAGTGATTACATATTTCCTTTGGAATCTTACTAGGTTGTACTCAGCAAAATCAGATTTTTCAGAGAACAAATGGTTTCCAGTAACTGCAGGATTGTAAACTGTCAACTTCAGAAGGGGGTTTTAGATAAGACTCTGTGAATTAGCCACTCTTTTTGCATATCCATTAAATGACTAGTCGTTGGGCTATTTGGTCTTTCCCAAACAAAACCTGCCTGGTGCCTGGGTGGATCTTTAAAGTTGCAACTTGCCTTTCCAAAGGAAATATCTTTAACTGTTATCAACTCCTTTCCTGCCCTTTGCCAGTGATTGCCATGAGGCCAACTGCTAATCCTGAGCCAGCTACATGTTTCTGTCTTTATTCACTCAATCATACAAGAAATATATTTGAGCATTTGCTGCATCCTGCCACAGAGTTAGCTGGTATCTCAATGTGGTTTTGATTTGCATCTCCCTGATGATTAGTGAGGTGAAACATTTCTTCATGTGTCTGTTGGCTGCTTGGATGTTTTCCTTTGTGAGGTGTCTGTTCATATCTTCAAACTGTATTATAGTAACAGGGTAAAGACTTGAGATGAAAGCCAAAAGGATTAAAGTCAAAGCTCCAGCTTGACATGAGTTACGGTTTTGATTTTTATTCTTATTGTGGTCTACAAATATTAAGACAGAAGATACATCCATGTGATTGTGGGAACCTCTGAGACTCTACAACTATAGAAAAGTAGATAAAACTGATGAAAATGCATCTGGCTTGGCAGCAGACTCCATAAATGGCAATACTGAAAGACTACAACTGCAGAAGGCTGTGGGGGAGGGAAGGAGGTGAAAGGCTGAAATTTCTGCAACTGACACTGGGCAGAAAGAAAAAAAAGCGGAAAAAAGATGTACCAATACTGTTTGAAAATGGCAGCCTGTTAATAATCATTGCATTCCTAAAGACACAGAAATAATGATACCACCAATCCTTTCTACATATGGTAAGCAAGACCACCAAGCACAAGCGTTACATACCTCTTTGAGGAAAATGAGACCACTAAATAGCTGAATCTATATTTAAAACAAATCCCTGGAGTTGTCACTGAGCACTTGTAGATTTGGAAACTGTATACTTTTCTCATTAAGAAAGAAAACAGAAATTCTTTTGTCAACTGGAAATTCTTAGTTACTCTAGAAAGAATTGTACTTCTACATATTTTTTTCTTTAAAAAAAGCAAAACTACATTTAAACATAAGCTTTTGGTCACAGTTCAAAATATCTATTTGGCATTTCCTCTCCCCTGATGCCTTCTCTTTCAAGAAAATCACACACACATACACACACACACACACACACACACACACACACTCACACACACTCACTCCATCAGGAGAGACATACATTATATATTATATATTCTGTATGATGTAGAAGATTCTTCCTTTCTTTAGTTCACAAAATGCAAAAACCACATATTGAGTCGCATATTTTCTATTCATTGTTAGCCCTTATTTTAAAATCAGACACCTGGCTTAACATTTTATGGAGAAAAGGTTAAAAACCCATAACAACAGAAGCAAAATCAACAGGAGCACTGTAAAATATAAAATAACAGTATCTATACCACAGAAATTCTCTAAAATATCTATTTTTTAATTGATTGCAAGTTAATACTATCAGTTATGAAAGTAAAACTATTTTGTCGTACATGTTTGGAAGAGTTCAAGTCCATCTGCATTCATGTAATTGCAAAGAAAACATGAAAAAAAGACTGTTATTACCCAAATGGATTGATGTCTTCTTTCTTCACAGAATAAGTGAATTATCATAAAGCAGTTTTACAAATCACAGATTTCTGAAATGACATTCACAGCATAATTACTTGACATTTCATTTACTATTTTATAACAACTGACACATTTTAACACATACACTTTTGCACAGTTACCAGGGGAAAAATAACCTAAACCAAACTGAAAAATTACCATAACTACTAGTTCAATATGTGTGGTGAAAATAGAGACATGTAGTCTACCATTTATTCTTTTGGGTTGATCACTTCTTGTGTGTCTTTTCCCATCAAATAAACTTTAGAGGAGGAAAATTAAACTTTCAACAAAAAGAGAGTGCCTTAGAAATGTCAAATTATATCAATACAGATATATCATGATTAGATTAAATAAAATACAGTACTATAAAGAATAGTAATATATACTGATGAACTACAGATAGCTATCTTTATATTCCTTCAGGATGATGTTATGTATTAAATAAACTTCTGAAGGAAGATATGGCAATTCATGAATCATTATGTCAAAATATTTATAGATTAACTCATTGTTCAATATACAATGAAACTCTATAATAGACTCAATTGCCACTCCAAGGAACCTGAATAATGCATTTCAGAAGACTTGCCCACCTCCACACAATTCTTGATTAATAGCCAAGCAAACAAGAAGTAATGTACTCCACTCCAGCAAAACCTCAATGATAACATCAACCTGACCTTTCCTTAACACTTACTGCTTACTTCTCACACATTCTCCACAACAAAGTTTCCTCCCCCAGAAGCAGTTCATTGGGGAATCTCTATCACATGTTCATTCATCCACAGAAAGAGACATTTAGTGATTAACAGGATCACAGATAAGGTGAGAAATGATAACTTATCCCACTATGAAATGAAGAGATGATGTAAAGAGGCCTGGACAACTTTCGATAACTGTATTGCAATTTAAAAAAAACTTTTGTCACTTCTTCACTGGGGAATAGGGCCAATTATCTAAAACCCTTTGCTAGAATTCAGACACATACCAGAGTAAGCCCCTTCAGGCAAACTCTGATGATCACTTTTGACAAATGTCCTGCTTGAGCATAGTGTAATTACTCCAATTCTTTTAAAAATGACTACACTTACAGTAAAACAATCTTTACAAAGTCAATCCTAAAACACATCCTGATTTACCTCCCCTACACACACACCCACTCACACACACCCTTGCTGTGTGCAGTCAGGTTTCTTTTGACCAATTTATAGCAGCAGGAGGACACAGGAGCTGGTGGGGGCAGCAGCAGAATGGGATTCCTGGCCACCACTGTGACAGCTCTGGAGATGCTCTGCTTGGCCTCTCTCACAATACAATTTAACATCACAGGAAATGGAAGGCCACGTGCAAATTCGAGCGTGCAAACTCCCTGCTGTCCCCAACTCCAGTCACACCCTAAACCCTCAGGAGACATCCCCCCCTCACCCTCCAATGCTGCCTCCTTCCCCAAATTCATGGGACGCTGCCCACCCTATGCAGGTTGTGCCGCCTGTTTCCCTCTGTCCTGCCCTGGCTGAAAACCGCAGACATGGTGACCTTTGTAACTTGTGTACGAGCCCACCCTGCAGCTCAAAGCTTCTGTCCTGTGCACTCACACTCACACACACTCGCATTACTTCTCTCTGCTGGACTTCCTCAAGTCTGCTCTGGTGAGGCTGGGTGGATTCCAGGGCCTTGTTGATACACAACTAATATCGTATGTGCTACTTCACACAACGTTGCGTCACCTGCATAACCTTAAACAATGCAAGACCAAAGAGCCATGTCCATAGACAAATACAATGCCATATCCTAACATAATTATTTGAAATTGGGTGGAATCATTCTTTAGAGTAAAACACTATGCATATGCAAATAACTGAACAGCTGTTGCTTAAGTATTTTTAAATTTATAATTTCCAGATTTGGAACTCATGAAAGAATTAGACTGCTATCCTTATGAACAAACTACCAAAAAATTGTGTTAAGCCTTCTTACACCTCTGGTGATTGTTTAGGTCAATAGAGTTATTGTTAAGCAAAGAAAAAAATGACACTATGACCCACACTTTTATTATGTTTATTTGTCTTGAGTATCTGAAAACAAAAATGTCTCTCCTGCTGGATTATTGATTTGTTACTTCCTGAATATAATAATAATTGTATGTAAATAGTACTGTTTTTTAAAGTACATTATCTCATTTGATCCTCAAAACAACAGTTAAACATCTATCTTTCCCTCAACCACACAAATGAGAAAATGAAGCTTAAAAACACGACAGTGTATTCAAGATATATTAATCTGTTTTAAGAATTCCGCTTGTTTATTGACCCTAATCTTATGTTATTGATATTTTCCACTCTGCCTGCTTAAAATAAATACTGATGCCTAAGAACACTTACATCTAATGAAAAGACATATGTCTAAGAATGATAACAATTATAGTAAGGAGATTCATTTGAGAGCACTGTCAAATGACTGAAGTAATAAACATGTTTGATTACCAAAACAAAGCAGAGACAGTTCATATTTATAAAGAGCCCTATATGCTAATTCATTTAAAATATTTGTTTTATTCATTTATTATTCCAAGAGTAAACTCTTCATCAGTTTAAGGAAACGTAAAAAAAATTATCTCCACTTTTCCTTTAATAAAAAAATGGATTTAGAGAACATGCTAAAGTTATCCCCAGGGGAAACTTTTGCCCATGCCATTTGCATAATTCTATCCAGGTATATTATATTTTTACTTTCCATTTCAAATATATTCAATTTGTATCATATTCACATCAGCTTTATTTTCAGGAATACTCTGTGTCTATGTCATTAATATATTTTCAAAGTATTTTCATTCGGTTTTTTTCCTATTTGGAAATATCTATTTTAAACAATCAGACCAAAACACATAACTTGTTATTTTCTATGAAGTAGTGCTTAATAAGAAGTTTTGGAGCCAGCTTAAAAAAATGCATATTCAGTTACATCACAGAAATGTCTGTTTCTGTTATTAAGGAAAAGAAAATATATTGTCCCACTTAGGCAGATGTAAATTGATGGTGAAACAACATAAGAAAATCTATTGTTTATGCACTCAATGTCTGATTATGAGCCAAGTAAGAATAACCAATATTATGAACTGACTCTTAGATTCTACCTCTACTTTTGGATACTTGAATGTAAATACTGTATAGCAGGTTAAGTCTCGTTAAACACTTGGTCAATTCCAAAATAACATGCTTTACCAAGCACCAGATATAGGTCATTGTTATATTCTTTCTTCTGCATTTGTCTTACATTCAGCCATGCTTTTTCATATGGTTCACTCATTTTCTCAACAAATGTTTTTGTCAAGAGAGAGAGAATAGATGAATCAATTTTATATATTTTACAATTATAGAAATATTTTTAACATAAAGTGGTACCCTTAATGAGAAGTGCACAAGTAAAATTATATAAAAATTATTAAGAGCAATAACTCTTTGCTAGGAAACTAAAAAATTTTTACTAAAGAGAGCTCCTTTCAGGTGACATTTGAAGAATGGATAAGATTTGAACATCCACATGTGCATAAATGGAGAAAAGCATTTCCAACCACAAATGCAGTAAAGTTCAGTTAAACAAATGAAGACTTGGAAAATGATTGATAGATGACATCTACCAAGCACTGATAGCCTTCAGTTGAATTTATATCAGATCACATCGAATTTCAAAAATTCTTTCTTTAGATGGGAAGAGGGGAATAATAATGCAGAACACAGGCTCCAGTCAGAAGTGCCTGTATATGTTCTTATTTCTGTGTCCCCACTCCAAGTACACAACGATAGGGCATGCATGCTCTAGAGTTCAATTTACCTGTAATGCACCTTCTCTGCATTCCTTGCTTGCTTCGTTTCCATTTCCCACACTCAACCACTAACCTTATCCTGCCTCACAGATGCTCAGCAAATGTTTTTTCAAGTTATCTGAACTTAGCACAGATGAATTTTCACAAACATCTGGTCTTGAAGGAAAAAGGAGTCTTAAAGTCTCAGATTCTTAAAAGTTTTCTCAAGATATAGATAAATAAGAATGGACAAAGCTTAAAGGACAATATCAACAGCTTTGATATGCACATGACACAAAATTCCATTTGACCACCAAAGGCCTCTCCAGGCACAGTCTGTATAAGCACATAATGGAATGCTTGTGCTTTAGGAATCAACTGCTCACTTACTATAAGCTTCCATCTAAAATAGCATAAGCTTCTGGAAGCATTGTCAATGCAGTTTTTTCTTCTTTTTTAAACTGCTGGCATCATCAGTAGAAGATTTGACCACTAAGCCTGCCAAAATCCATCCCCAAAGTTGCTCTGAATAAGCAGTTAACATCATTAGAAGATATAACCACCGTTAATAGTTTTATTAAGGCAAAGGTTTTAATACAGGGCAGGTGTGTTTCAATATTTCTCATAAAATATTTGACTATTAAAAGTGAAAGAGCCGGGCTCGGTGGCTCAGCCTGTAATCCCGCGCCTTGGGAGGCTGAGGTGAGTGGATTGCCCAAGCCCGCGGGTTCGAGACCCGCCTGGGCAACTTAGTGAGACCTCATCTCTACAATAAATAAAAAAAAATTAGCTGGGCATGGTAGTGCGTGCCTGTAGTTCCAGTTACTTGGAAGCCTGAGATGGAAGGATCGCCGGAGCCCAGTAGGTCGAGGCTGCAGTGGCCGGGAGTGGCCACTGCACTCCAGTCTGGGTGACAGAGTGAGACTCCAACTCAAAAAAAAAAAACTTTATTAAAGATAATTTTCTAGATTCCTAAATTCCACCAGGCCCATGTTACCTCAATTGTTTAGAAACAATACAAGTATGTAAGCAAAGAAATACATAGGATTTACTTTTATCTGTTGAATCCTACCTGAATGAGGATTCCCTTGACAGCCGAATTTCATTGTTTTAGCTTTCCAAGAGAAAAGCAGCAGCAGCACAGTGGACACAATCAGGGTGGTGGCCCCACATCTATTCAGCCATGTGCAGAGCTTCTTCAATTCATTTGCAACAAGGATGCAGTAGCCCATGCTGGAAAACAGGGAGGAAGAAACAGGAATACTTTGGGGGTGCAATGGATTCCCCTGAGCATGGCCTCCTATATAACCGACTATCAACTAAAGCTTGTCCTGTGCTAGAGAAATAAATACAAACTCCCCCATCTTAGACAATATTAACATAATAGTTCTCTTATATGTTACACTAGCATGCTTACTAGTTCTTTGATGTTAATGTGAGAATAAAAGTTCCTTCATGTAGGTTCAAATTGCCCTGGATTTCAGCAGCTCAGGCATCATGAGAAGTAACATGCGTATGTTCTTGTGTTCTGAATTGATCCTCTGACTCTCCTCTGGCATGTTACTAGCACTCTACAACCCTACTGGCGCCATGTGTCCAAATTTGAAGTCTATAGTGCAGCTCATCACATCACAGTTTTGTAGGGAATTATCTCTGAGAGCCCATCTTGGGTCCTGAGATGGATGCTGGTTACCAAGGGGGACTCAGCTCTGTTTCCAGGGTCAGACAAAGCCCTTCCACTTTGGAAAATCTACCCACAGGCTGAGTCCTGAGCCTCACAGTTTGGAGCTCATCATAGACAAGCTGTATTGATACCATTCTCTTGCTGACCCTGGCCCAGCTTTTCTGGCAAACAGGATGAGTTCACATATTATCTGAGTGGACCATTGCATATTGAGATTATATCTCTATGGTTTGATGCAGCATGGACCCTTGGCTTTGTGCAACATGGTCCCTTACAACATCTATGCACCCACAGAGATACTTCCAGCCTGCCAATTCAACTCAGAAGAACATAAATTTTTAGTTTGTATCCATTATTTCATGTGCATTTTAGTTGAAATATGCCTCTTTCCAAAGATAACTCCAAATTATCACCGAATATCTTAAGAACAAAGCAAGCTTGTGTAGAGAAATCCTACATTAGACAGAAACTAATACTATCAGAAGAATTAACATAGCCCCGAATAAATATAGCCTATATGCTTATTCAGTTATTTATTCAATCATTCTCTTATGTAGCTGGTAATAGTCTAGGCACTAAAAATATAATTGTGAACAAAATACAAGCTCTGCCCTCAATGAGCTCTAGTCTAGTATATCAGGGTGCTACTATAAAAAGAAACAACCAAACACACTTCTTTGAGGACAACATCTCTTTATGTTCTTTCTCCTTTCTAGCTGTCAGGGCTTTAGTATCAAGAGCAGGAAAACAAGAGAGAAGCATTTGAGATTTCTGACTTAGAGACATTGGGAATCAAGTGAGAATTCTAATTCCTTACTTCAAGTCTCATAAGTTGTGTGATCCAGTTCTGTAGTTTTAGTATTCACTGTTTGGTGAGAGAGTATCACCATCCTACTCACCACCAGTCATAATGACATGAGCTGAGAAGGCCCATAAGCCCCATACCTCCCTCCCAGGCACTGGATTGGATTGACACAAGCATCTTGCAGAAGGCTTGCACAGGTCAGAACAGAGTCACTAATGAAAACAAAACAAAGCAATCTCAAACTCATAAACATTTTCCCACTTCCATAACTATCCTGTTTAATCTTACTGGTATGGGGCTTTTCTACAAATGTTTTATATTGTGCAACCGACCTGGTCATTGTCATTAATGTGCCTGACCACAGTGGCTGCTCAAGTTCATGAGGCTGCCTGCCACCTGTTCCTTTAGCCCCAGTTGAGTTGAGCAGGGCACTTCTAGGTTCATAGGGAGGTCAGCTGGGTTCCACTTTTTCATTCATCATACAGTAAATGAGCATCTGCTACACACCTAAAACTATTACAGACATCAGGAGTCTACCAGTGAACACAACACACAGTAAATAGTGTGTTTATGTTTGTGGAAAGCATATGGGTAGAGAGAAATAACTAATACACAAGTAAGTAAATCACAGAGTGAGTACATAATAATTTGCTATGTAGAAAAAAATCAAGGAGGGGAGAAAGTTAAGATTTTAATATGGGTGGTCAGGGAAGGCTTCCCTGACTTTTGAGCCAAAGCCTGAGCACATGCACACATCTTCAATGCCAGCTCTCTCACCACTTCTGCCTCCACACAGCAACACAGCTAAGAGTGAACACACACAGAGCCCATCTGATGTGGCAAGCACTTTCTATATTTGGACTCAGTACATTCTCACAACCCTATGGGTCACCTTGATTAATGAGAACCCATGAATATGCTGAAGAAGAGAAAGGTTAACTGACTTGCTGAAGTGGGTTATACCACTACAGTAAACAGTAGAGCAGAGAGAGAAACCCTCAGTTCCAAAGTCCATGCTCCATATGCTACCCTGCTGTAAAGGTTTTGATTTGATTGCTTCCTGTGTTCCTCACACCTTTTCTCACAGCTTCACCTACTTTCTTCCCAGCTATTCCATTCATGAAATCTCAGTAGTCATTTACTACCTCCTGGTAGGAAACAGAACTGTCATCTATCAGAACAGTGGGAAAGGAAAACACCTGGATTCCAATAACTTTGGAGTAATGTTTTCAAAGCGACAGAAGACTGGAATAAGGAAACTAACAACAACAAAAAAATGAGATATTGTATATTTGTGTGTTTACTGACCACTTCCTATGTTCCAGGCACTGTGCTAAGTGCTTGATATGGGCCTGCCCACAATATTTGTGAGGTATGGGGTTTTTAATATATTAGCTCATTTAATATTCTAATCCTTAGTATTCTAGTACAATAACTTGCCTACAGCCCCCAAAACTACAAACCCGAAGTCTCATTGTACTAACAGTATGCTATAACCTAGGAGCTGGCAAACTTGTTCTGTCAAGGCCTTTCTGGGCCATTCATCCTTGTCCTTACCACTCAACTCCTTGTAGCAGGAAAGGATCCATTCACACTATGTAAATAAATGAATGTGGCTGTGTTCCAATAAAATCTGTTTATTAAAAAAATGCAGTAGGCCAGATTTGGCTCATGAGTCATACAGAGTGAGAAAGAACTTTTATCTAAGAAATGCAATAATTATCAGGCCTAGAGGGACATTGAAATTAGATCACTGCCCATTCTTCTTCCCTCTTTGTGTTATGTGTGCAGCTCTTGAAACTGCTTGCTATTGCCACAAGTGGTTATAAATTAACATAATAATTTCATATCTAAAATTATAAACCACAGCGTATAGCCTAAACAATGGATAACCAATCACTAATGGATGCTATTTATGTAAACTAATGAGAATGCATGACAAGCAATTTTGTATCAGCCTGTCCCCCTTTTATTGTCTTTAAAAGTCCACTTGTACCTGCTACTAATTGGAGTGTGCATTCAGAAAAACTTGAATCTATGTCCCTGGGTGGTAATCCTCAGACCTGGCTCAAATAAACTCTCTACTTATATTAATTTTGCCTCAGCTTCTTCCTTTTAGGTCGACAAGTCTGCTGACCCCTGCTATAAACAGATAAAGGAGAACACATTCCTTCTGAGTCAGCACAGGTAGGCAGCTGTATCACATAACATTTATTTATTTTTTGGTGCCCTTGTATTGACAGAAGGTTTAAAGAAACATTAAGCCATTTAAAATAATCTCTACTTAAATTTGCAAATTTCTTTGTGAGTATCACATTCTTAAAAACCTGACACAAATATCACAGAGATCAAGAAGTTTTTCCATTATGAAACTTTACCCTTCTACATCTGCCAGAGTGCAGATTTCAGTGGCAGGGAAAAGAAATGTATACTGTCTCTATCACAGGGGCAGGACAAGGCATCATTTTGAGCATGGAAATCAAGCCAATGAGAAACTACACATTTTTCTGTCCTCCAGAGAGATGATATCAGAGTCCAGGTTGCTCTGGATTGGTGAAGAAAACTCTTTGCTATTGACAAGAAACCTCCAAACAGTGCATAAAGGAGCCAGTGAAAACCCTGACACTTGACAATTTCATAACCTGCAGGGCCAAAATACAAATGCAAGCTGCCAAATGTGTAGTTTAGGTCAATACTAAAACACATTTTCAAAGCATGTTTGAAAAGCATTACTGCTGCCTCAGAGGAAGACATATTCAACCTCATTAGTCATCAAGGAGATGCAAATTAAAACTACACTAAGATACCACCTACCTCCAGTCAGAATGGCCATTATCAATACCTCAAAAAATAACAGATGCTGGAGAGGATGTGGCAAAAAGGGAACACTTCTACACTGTTGGAGGGAGTGTAAACTAGTACAACCTCTGTGGAAATCAGTGTGGTGATTCCTAAAAACTCTAAAAATCGACCTACCATATGACCCTGCAATCCTCCTACTGGGAATATACCCCAAAGAACTCAAATCATTCTATAGAAAAGATACCTGCACACGTATGTTTATCAGGGCATTGTTCACAATAGCGAGATCATGGAACCAACCATGTTGTCCATCAAAAGAGGACTAGAGTAAAAAAATGTGGTACATATACACAACAGACTATTATGAAGCCATAAAAAGGAACAAAATCATGAACTTTGCAGCAACCTGGATGAAATTAGAGTTTATAATACTGAGTGATCTCTCACGGAAGCAAAGATCTGTGCATCACATGTTCTCACTCATAAGTGGACCTTGAACAGCTACTGTAATACTATAAGAAAAGAATTGATAGTGGTGGGAAACTATGGGAGGGAATAAGGATGGGAAGAGAGGTGAGATTAATGGTAGTCATTATCTGTCTAGGGAAAGGGGGGGCACTCCTCGTCAACAAGGGTACCGGCACAATGAATATTTGTATACCTAACCCTTAACTGTATCCCACAACTTTAAAATAAAAAATATATATTAAAAAAGAATAGTAATATATACTGATTGAATACAGATAGCTCACTTTAAATTCCGTCAGGATGATGTTATTTATTAAATAAACCTCTGCAGGCAGATATGGCAAGTTCATAAATAATTATGTTAAAATATTTATAAAACGATTCAGTGTTCACTTGTTTAAAATATATACTGAAATGCTATAATAATACTTGATTGCCCCTCCAAGGAACCTGAATAATGCATTTCAGAACACTTGAACACCCCCACACAATTCTGAATTAATGACTGAACAAGCAGTAAGTAATGTAATGTACTCCATTCCAGCAAAAACTCAGTGATAACATCAATCTGGCCTTTACTTCACACTTACTGCTTATTTTTAACACATTGTCTACAACTAAGTGTCCTCTCCCAGAGACAGTTCATTGGAGAGTCACTATCACCTGCTCATTCATCCACAGAAAGAGAAATTTAGCAATTAACAGGATCACAGAGAACGAGAGAGATGATAACATACCCCACCATGAAATTAGGAGATGAAGTAAAGGGGCCTGGCCACTCCAGCTACCAATAGCTGGATTGCATTTAAAAAGGACTTTTGTCACTTCTTTGCTGGGCCATAGGGCCATAGGGCCAATTATCTAAAACTTTTTGCTAAAATTCAAAAACATACCAGAGCAAGGCCCTTCCACCAGACTCAGATAATTATTTTTGACAAATGTTCTGCTTGAGCATAATGGAGTTACTCAAATGCTTTTAAAAATGACCACACTTAAAACAGTAAAACAATCTTTACAAAGTCAACCTAATAACACATCCTGGTGCACCCCCCCCACACACACCCACATAGCCTCAGTGCGTGCAGTCGGTTTTCTTTTGGCCAATTGATAACAGATGGTAAGTTGGTGAATAAATATTTAATTTATGCTACCAAAATCCTGAAAGACTGAATTTCAAATGTAATGCCTTGCATTCCTGAGGCACATTGTATAGAAATATCTTTTTATTTATTAATTTTTTTTGAGTTGGAGTCTCACTCTGTCACCCAGACTGGAGTGCAGTGGCTGCTCCTGGCCACTGCAGCCTCGACCTGCTGGGCTCCGGCGATCCTTCCGCCTCAGCCTTCCAAGTAGCCAGAATTACAGGCATGCGCTACCACGCCCGGCTGATTTTTGATTTATTGTAGAGATGAGGTCTCGCTGCCCAGGCGGATCTCGAACCCACAGGCTCAGGCAATCCACTCACCTCAGCCTCCCAAAGGCGCGGGATTACAGGCTGAGCCACCGAGCCCGGCTAGAAATATCTTTTAAAAAAAATTCCATTTACAGCTGTCCATTAAAAGAAGAAAATGAAAATAAAAGAAAAACCCACACATATGCATGCACCAAACCAAAGATTCTGAAGACCCCCTGCTAATCAGCGTTTCTATAGAGACATTCTTTTGATGATTAAACCAGCTCCAAAAGGTTCAAGAAAAGAAAAACCAGCCAAGTATCAATGTGCAGGAAGCCAGCAGTGAAACATTCTTCTAATCCTCCAGCTACAAAACAAATGACACTAACCCAACTTCCTTGAACACACACACAAACACACACACACATACACCCTGACACACAGGCTTACACAATTGCACACATGTGGAAGGAATGTACACACCAACATTGAGCAAAACACAATGCCTACAAACACCAGCACCACATCCACACAAAATCATGCATGTACTAGTGTGCACCCATGATGTACAGGACACAACACACAGGCACTAAGCCACCTAGACCCACAAGCATCCACCTTCCTCAATCCATGTCGGGCACATCATGCATGCACGTGTAAAACAAACGCTGAACAAACAGACTGTGAACAGAGTTACTGATGAAATTCCAGGGGTGGAAGGGCCAGGAGGGAGCAGTAAGTGCTACACAATGGTCTCCTGAGTGACAGAGAAGGGAGGGAAGAGGAGCTGAGAGCTTCACCTGTGGAGAAGCACAGCTGAATCCCGCTATCACAGGCCTGGGAGAAGTATCCCTGGGAATCCCTGGCAAGGGCTCCCAGAGAGTCCCTGGCCCCTTTGTGCACATGCGTGCACGCACACACGTACACACACACACACACACACACACACACACACACACACACACACACACCTGGAATGAGCCCACTACCTCAGAATAACAAAGAGCAAGGAACCGGCCAAGCTGGTGGTGGCTCAGGTAGGAAGCGGTCATCTCTGGCCCTGCAGGCTGCTGCAGGGAGAATGCAGGGTTAGCAGGATAGAGATGGAGGGTGTACCTACCAGAAGGGCAGCCTCTCTGCATGTTTGCATCTCATTGATAGTTCTGATGATGATGTGGGGGATTCCAGGGGGTGCTGGGGGTTCCAGTGTGGGTTCAATGAACCAGTGACCCTGTGACATGCACTTGCTTTGCAGAGGGGAGGGTGTGGGCTGCATTGGGTGGGAGGAACAGAACAGGGGAGTGTGGTGTAGCAGGTCCAGCAAGGTGGCCAGTGTCAGGTGGCAGCAGTGGTGGATCCCTGGCCACCCAAGTGACAGCTCCGTAGATACTGTGCTCGGCCCCTTTCACAACAGTTTAACATTGAAGGATATGAGATGCCACACACACGCTTGATGCACGCCCCCTTATCCGGCCACGCCCTGGAACCCTCACGCGACATCCTCCCCTCACCCTCCAATGCAGCCCACTCTCCCAAATTCACGGGACGCTGCCCGCCCCATGTAGGCTGTGCTGCGTGTTTTCCTCTGCCCTGCCCTGGCAAGACCATAGACACGGTGGCCTTTGTAACTTGCTGTGAGTCCACCTCGCAACTCACACCTCTGTCCCATGCACTCACACTCACACACTCGCTCACACTGGGACAACTCCCCTTTGTTGGATTCCTTAAACCCTGCTCTGGCTAGGCTGGGTGGAATCCCAGGACCTTGTTGAAAGGGCGCCCAGCCAGTCTCTTCTCATACAGAACTAATACTGTCTCTGCAACTTCACACAACTTTGGGCCACCTGCATAACCTTTAGCAATGCAAGACCAAAAAGCCATATCCATAGACAGATGCAATGTCATACTGTAATACTAATTATTTTGAAATTGTGGGAATCCTTCTGTAGAGTAAAGCACTATGCATATTAAATAACTGAACAGCTGATGATTACATATTTTTAAAAGTATAACTTCCAGATTTGCAATTCATGAAAGAGTTAGATTGTTGTCCTTACTAATGAACTACCAAAAAAAATTAAAACTTTTTTTAACTTAAAATTTTATTGTAACCTTTCCAACTTCTTACATCTCTGGTGATTGTTTAGGTCAATAGAGTTATTGTTAATTGACAAAAGAAATGAGGCTATGACCCACACATTAATTATGTTTATTTGTCTTGAGTATCTGAAAACAAAACGGTCACTACTGCTGGATTATTTCTCTAAATTACTTCCTGAATATAATAATAATGGTATGTAAATAGAACTCTGTGTTTTCCAAATACATTATCTCATTTGATCCTCAAATCAACAGTTAAGCATGTATCTTTCCCTCAGCTGCACAAATGAGAAACTGAAGCTTATAAACATGATAACGTAGCCAAGGTATAGTGTTAAATCTATTTCAAGAACTCAACTTGTCTATTGACACTAATCTTTTGTTGATACTTTTCCACACTGTCTGCTTAAAATAAATATTCATGTCTAAGAAATGAACACTTACATCTAATGAGAAGACATATGTCTAAGAAGGAGAACAATTATCGTAAGGTGATTCCTTTGAGAGCACTGTTAAATGTCTGAAGTAATAAACATGTTTGATTACCAAAGCTAAGAAGAGCCTGTTCATATTGATAAAGAGCAACATATGTTAATTCTTTTAAAATATTTGTTTTATTAATTTGTTAGTCTAAGAATAAACTCTGCATTAGTTTAGGGAAATGTAAAAAGAGTATCTCCACTTTTTCTTTTATAAAAAATGAATTTAGAGAACATGCTAATGTTATTCCAAGGGGAAAATTTTACCCATGCCATTCTACCCAGGTGTAACATATTTTTACTTTACATTTCAACTATATTAAATTTGAATTACATTCACATCAGCTTTTATTTTCAAGAGCACTTTTTATGTCTAAAGTGTTTATTATATTTTCAAAATTCTAATGTTTTTCCCACTCGGAAATACTTATTTTAAGTAATCAGACCACAACATATAATTTGTTATTTTCTATGAAGTAGTGCCTAATAAGAAGTTTTGGAGCCTGCTAAAAAAAACCATGCATATTCATTATTTCACAGAAAGGCCAATTTTTGTTATTAAAGAAAAGAAGATATATTGTCCCACTTAGGCAGATGTAAATTGATGGTGAAACAACAAAAGAAAATCTATTTTTATGCGTCCATTTTCTGATTGTGAGCAAAGGAAGAATAACCAATATTATGAACTGACAGATTCTACCTCTACTTTTGGATACTTAAATGTAAATAGTTTATAGCAGGTTAAGTTTTGTTAAACACTTGGTGAATAGTCAATTTCAAAATAACATGCTTTACCAAGCACCAGGTATAGGTCATTGTTATATTCTTTCTTCTAAGTAAATTCAGCCACACTTTTTTATATGGTTCACTCATTTTCTCAACAAATGTTTGTGTCAAGGGAGAGGGAATAGGTGAATCAATATCATATATTTTACAGTTATAGGAATATTTTTAATATAAGGTGATGTGCTCAGTAAAATTGTACAAGTAAAATTATGCTAAAAATTTTTAAGATAAATAACTCTTTGCTAGGAGACTAAACTAGTTTTTACTAAAGGAAGGTCCTTACAGGTGACATTTGAAGAATGGATAGGATTTGAACATTCACATGTGCATAAATGGAGAAGGTTTTTCCAACCACAAATGCAGTAAAGTTTAGTTAAAGAAATAAAAACTTGGAAAATAAATAGATGACATCTACCAAGCACTGATAGCCTTCAGTTGAATTTATATCAGATCAAACCGCATTTCAAAAATTCTTTCTTTAGATGTGGAGAGAGGAATAATAACACAGAACACAGGCCACAGTCAGAAGTGCCTCTACATGCTCTTTTTTCTCTGTCCCCAGTTCAATTACACACCAATAAGGTTTTCTCCAGAGTTTAATTCACCTGCAACGTGCCTCCTCTGAATTCCTTGATTGCTTCACTTTCATTCCTACTAATTCTGAATTCAACAATTCAAACCCCTCTTCAGTCCTAGTGTTAAACCCAAGATTTTAAATCCGAGAGACCACAAAGAGCCAGCTCCACTGCAAACACACGTGGGTCTTTATTCAGGCTCGAGTCTGGGCTCACGTATGAAGCTGACACAACGACTTCAGGGACGAGAGTCCCGATCCAGTATGGCAAGCACAATTACAGAGGGAGGGGAAAGAACTTTAAACTTGTTTTTACATGATTGGGTAATTTCTCCTAATGGGTACAGGGGCACTTGGGATTGGTAGGTTTATTTTTTTGGCTTGTGCGCTTTAGCTCATCTGCCTGTGATTGACAGGAAACAGCTAAACGGGCAGAGTGGAATGTCAGATAAGTTAGGTTTATACAGTCACTGCATGTAAATTAACTTGAGCAAGCAGACAGGAGGTTTGGAACAATGCAGAGCCCAGCAGAGCCCACTGAGAGGGTGGCTAGCACCACCAAGTCTGCTGATCTAAGCAGAGGAATGCTTAGGAGAGGCTTATTTGCTTAACATTTACATAACAGAACATGGTCATTATGGGACAACAAAAGCTAAACTTAACAAAGTTTTAAGTACAAATGCTGCAAACAAATACAGTGAACGTGAGGTAGGAATTCATATAGTACTAGTTCTAGGGGTTTATAAAATACCGTAAATGTTTTCTTATAGCAAGGCGGTTTTTTAAAAGTCTTTTGATTCTCTCAGGTTTACACAGCCACTATGTGTAAATTAACTTTGGCATGGGAGCTGGAAGTTTGAACCAACATAGAACCCACCAGGAGAGTGGCTAACACCTCGGAGTCTACTGCAATCTAAGCAAAGGGATGTCTGAAAGGGGCTTATCGCTTTAACATTTACATCCCATTGTAAAAGCAGAAGAAGTCAGCATGGCAATTGGGACAAACAGTGTTTAACCCAAGAGTTCTAAATACAAACACTACTTAAGACATTGTATAACTACACAATCAGTCACTACCCGGCACCCGACATGTGCCTAATTCTACAGGGTCTGAGGTAGGATTTAAAATACCAAGAATTGAGATGGGGCAAGATGGCGACAGCATACGTGAAGTGGTGAGATTCTCTGAACGGAACAAGACTGCATACTGCTGAATAGACAGACTGTAAAGCAGAGGGCAAAGTGAACAAAGCCAGAAGACCCTCATAAGGAAGAACAGGTCATTGCAGAAGAGAAATAAAAGCAACCCCACCTAGAATAATCGGACTCCCTGAGGCAGAAAGAGAAACAGAGACCACATTGGAACAAACTTCCCATGAGATCATTCAAGAAAACTTCCCTTATCTAATCAGGATACAAAAATTCAAACACAAGAGATTCAGAGAACTCCCACAAGACAACAAATGAGAAAACCAACTCCTAGACACATAATAATTCGCCTAAATAAAGTAGGCACAAAAGAAAAAATCCTAAAGGCAGCAAGAGAAAAAGGCCAGATCACCCACCATGGAAGAACAATCAGTATAGCAGCAGATTTACCTGCAGAAACCCTGCAGGCTAGGAGAACTTGGATTCCTATCTTCAAAGTCCTAAAAGATAAACAATTTCAACCAAGAATAACCTACCCAGCCAGATTAAGCTTCATCAGTGAGGGAGAATTAAAACCTTTCCCAGATATCCAATCCATAAGAACATACGATGCGACCAAACCACCTCTACATGAAACACTTAAGAAAGTACTAAACACAGAAGAAAAGGGGGGAAAAAGAACAATGTTCTTCACAGGAGTACAGGAAAAAGAATAAAATACACATAAACCAACCCCAAAACCAAAAGAAAGACAATAAACCAAGTGGAAGAAAAACTCTATAAGAACTCTATGATAGGGATGAACTCTCTCACATTTCAATAATTAGCCTGAATGTGAACGAACTAAATGCACCACAGAAAAGACATAGAATGACAAAAAGGATAAAATATCACCAGGCAACAATATA
>NW_007252762.1:76682-232554 GCF_000164805.1 Carlito syrichta | reverse complement strand
GCTAGGTGGGCAGGGCAATGGAAGTCTCTGCCTGGAGAATGGCAAGGCAGTTTAAGCAGTCAGTATACTAGACTCAAGTGGGCCCCAAATACAATGAGAGTTTCCTTATTAGATACAAAAAAAGGAAAGATATACAAAGAAGAAAATGCAGAGGCAATCTCTGGAGGCAAAGATTGGAGTGGTGCATCTACAAGCAGAGGAATGTCAGGCGCTGGCAGAGGCAAGGAAGGAATCTTCCCAGATACTTTGGTCTAGCTGGCATGACTGATTTGGTGCTTTTGGGACTCCCACTGGTCCCTTTTGGTACTCTCCGGTACTGTCTGACTGGGAAGATATTCCCACAGTACCTCCTGGTTTAGGGAAGAAAGTCTCAGGCCCATAGGGATAAGGAGTACACCAGAGGTCAGTGGCTGAGTCTCTATGGCCACTGCCTCCAGAACTTTCTCTGAATCTCTTTGGGGGAGAAGACTTGACCCTAGAATGAAGAAACTTACCTGTCCCATCCACTAGCTGTGGAAAAACTACCTGGTCAGTTTCATCAGGTTGCTAGGTGTCACTGAGTGGCAGAAAGAGTCTTGGAACCAGCAGAAAGAGAACTTCCCCTGCCTCTTATTTTCAGCAGGACTCTCAATGTATTTACCCTTTGAGAGCACTCCCTGTTCTACTGGTATTGTCTGCAGGACTCAGTCAATTTGGTTGAGGAATGAGCCAAGCTAGAAAGTCCTCTTATTAGGTTAGAGCTTGGAAATGCTAGGCCTGACTTTCCTTCTGTTGTTTGGGAATTGCAAGAGGCCTTGAAGCTGTTTCACTCGAGTCCTGGACTTCCTAACCAGTTTGCCTTCCTTTCTGTGCCTTTCAGAGTTCCTTTCCTATTGTCCTTTGAATAATTTTTAGATTTGTAGTTGTACTTAGTGGGGAGGAGCAGGAAGTTGTCTGGCCATTTAGACTTTGGAACTGTCACTTTCAAATCCCTCATGTAAAAGAGTCAGGAACAAACCGGGCTCGGTAGCTCAACCTGTAATCCTGTGCCTTGGGAGGCTGAGGTGAGTGAATTGCCTGAACCCTTGGGTTTGAGACCCGCCTGGGCAACTTGGTGAGACCTCATCTCTACAATAAATCAAAAAATCAGCCGGGTGTGGTAGCGCGCACCTGTAGTTCCAGCTACTTGGAAGGCTGAGGTGGAGGAAGGCCGGAGCACAGCAGGTTGAGGCTGCGGTGACGGAGAACAGCCACTGCACTCCAGTCTGGGCAGCAGAGTGAGACTCCAACTCAAAAAAAAAGAATCAGGAACGGTGTGAAATTCCTGGTCTTTAATTTAAAAAAAAAACCTTAGGGTCAGATTATAAACACAGAAAAATATGAGAGAATGATTGTTAAGTTAAGCTATTGATTCTTACTTGAGAATAAATTATTTTTAGCAAGGAAAATCTTTGGGTTGTGGACAGAAGATGAATTGAAGAGCTGCCACAGAGATGGTACTGCAGAAGGTCTCTAAGATGGAGTCCTGAACCTACTCAAGATAGCATGAAGAGGGAGGGTGACAGGACATCCACAGAGGCTTGATGACCTGATAGTGAAGATTTATTTAATCTTCCTTAAAAATAACAATCATGATAGTACATCTGGGGCCCTGGAAGACAGTAAAGGGGTTTCAGATGCTACCATAAGATAGGCACAATAGCGATGGTTGTCTGGCACTTCAGGTGTCTATAGTGCCTGAAGCACCCCACTAATTTCTCATGGCCCCAGGGAAGGCCCAGCCCTAACCAGGTCTCCAAGACAGACAGGAAGTTAAGGGGGCATAAAGAGTCGTAGGCCTTAAGGGAGTTTTCCAGATGCAGAGTGGACAACCCGATGTAGGCAGATGTAAAAATGGACACTTCAACAGATATTCAATGAGTGGATGATAATGGCCAAAGGCCAATCAAGACACTGAACTTTAATAGCTGCTGGTATGTGTTCACTATTACCTTCTCCTGATATCTTGATGCCAATGATTCACCTATCCTTATCCACAACATTCCCTCAACATTGAGATGCAATTATAGAGAGAAGTGAAAAGAAGAAAACATCAACATAATTAAATACCACTAAAGGGAAGGAGAACATACCTGAACTTATTAGTTTTGCCTAGAATTAATCAAATTAAAATCAGGTGAAATAGTAGATTAAACTAGAAATAAAATTTAGTTATAGGCATGACACCTAATCCTCCTTTTTTTGACATCCAAAGTCTGTGGACTTCTTAGATGGAGGTGGTAGCTCGTGCCTGTAATCCTAACTACTTGGGAGGCTGAGGCAGGAGGATCGCCTGAGTCCAGGAGTTCGAGCCTGCAGTTAGCTATAATTATACCACTGCACTCCAGCATATGCAACAGAATAAAACTCGGTCTCTAAAAATAAATAAAATAGCAAAGTCTGTGGACCTCCTAGTTGTATTCAAGCAAAATGTATACATGGTAAAAACAAATGACCTGTAGAAAAGCAAATATATTTAGATTTGTTATACATAGTCTTACCCAACTATAAAATTGTGTGGTGTGTAGAAAGTAACTCCAATTCACTATGTATTCTTTAACAACACATATTCTGTATGATTTTACCTCTTTTGGTATGTGATGATAGCACATAACATTCTGCAAGCAATTTCCCTTGCACAGAATAGAACCTGTTTTCTTTCCTCACTTTCCAAGGTGAGATAATTGCAAACAGAACTTTAAGAAATATGTATACAGTTTTCCTAAAATGAAAAAAATATATGGAAATATCTCAAACATTTAAATATAGAGGAATAACCAAGTACATTATAACATGATGTAAAATATTGTCAGTTACTAACAGTCAGAATTTCTAAAAACATTTTGCAAAGTTGAAATAACACTCAGGATGCATATGTTACAAAATATGAAAGATATAGCATGCTTTTTGAACCTTGAACTGCTACTTTTAAGCTTGAGAATATTTATACCTTAATTGTCTGAATCAAGTATATTTGTTCTTCATGCACATATAAAAGTTATCTCTTTTCTGAAGTCTTCCTGATTATCAGTGAGAATGAATCAAAATTGTCTCCCTTTTTACTTCATCTATACTCTCCATGTAAATTTCATTGTGGCATT
Organism: Carlito syrichta; assembly: GCF_000164805.1. Lineage (NCBI taxonomy): Eukaryota > Metazoa > Chordata > Mammalia > Primates > Tarsiidae > Carlito > Carlito syrichta. The sequence goes on along the minus strand of NW_007252762.1, from coordinate 229,435 downwards.
GTCTTATTTCTAATCTTGCTGTGTCTTTTTTTTGTCTTTGTGTCACTAAACACAAGCATTAAGATTATTACACATTAACTACTCAGTCCATATTTGCTGAATGCATAAAAATGAGACAGAGCTCTGACTTTAGATGACGTATTCAAAACAAGTTCCTTGGTCAATTGAAGAGCTTATACCTTAAATGGAAATTGTCAAGATTGATAAACACTAAAAAAGAAGAGACAAAGGAAAAAGAAAAATTGACATTGATTTCATAAGTCACACACAAAGTTACTGAACAATCACAAAATGAAAGCTTCTGAAAATGCCAGAGAAGCTCTGAACATATATATATTTGAAGGACAGTATCTTTGCTTCTTAGATTCTGTCAACAAGTCAATAGATCAATTAAAGAGGTGTCATACCAGCAATTTATCTTAAAACTAAACTGTTCTTATCAGTAAGTTGTTTGATTTGCATAAAATCACAAGACTGCATTTCACTTGAACTGTTTTTTTTTTCTCTTAATTTTCTAGAAGAGAGAAAAATAGTCAAAAGGAAGGGGAAAAATGACATGAAAAGACAAATTATTAACCAATTATTGTAACTCAAAATGCCATTTATTTATGTTATTTATCAAGAACACAAATAAAGCTTTTATTAGTATTTCACTAAAAAATCTAACTGTAAGTCTATATACCATGACTAATATGATAAATGTAATTAGGGAGTCAGTTCTGATTCTCAATAGGTAGTACTTTTAACTATTCTAAATTCTATTTTCAGTAGTTGCTAGTTTAAATTTCTGCTAATAATGGAACTCAGTCATGCTTGCAAAGTGTTGGTTGAGCCTTTCTGTATTTGTCATGAGTCTGACTAAAGGACCTTTGGAAGCTCTTGTGTTAGGCAGAACTAAGGTACACTGACAAAACAATAAGGGTAAATAAATATCCTTTGTCCTGAAAATCTATCATGCAAATTAATGATCTGTTTCATTATAACTAACCAATAGTGTAAAACAGTCATCTTTTAGGGCCTTCAGGAGAAATCTGAAGTAGAATGAGCAATAACCTGAAACATTTGAAGTTACAATTTACTTAATTTCACTTTGATGTCTGTCTGCTAAGTTGCACTTTTAAATTACCCTAGAAGAATGAGACTTAGCAATGTCTATATTTAAACACAAATCTAGCAAAATGTTCTGTTGCAATCTCACTAAATGTTTTAAGTTTTTTACTCATAAGTTCTAAATTCCATTGGTTTCTGATTCCTCCACGAATGTGATAGACTCATAGACTGAGACTTTGGCCATTATCTAACCCAATGTATCTTAGTAGAAGTAATAGCACTTTCCTGGGAATATTTGAGAAATTTGTAGGTTCATATTTTTTTGGTGGTCGTAATTACTGAGTATATGACTAGTATTTAGAGAATGAGAGTTAGAGATGCGAGATGTTTTATAATGTGAAACAGCTACCCAAAATGAAGACATCTCAAATCCTTTGTGACTTGCAAGTATCCCTGGAAGATCGAAGGTTCTTGAACTTTAGCCTACATCAGTATCACCTTGCTAAAAAACACAGATTGCTGGTCCTCATTCCTAGTTTCTGATTCAGTGGGCCTGGGATGAAGCCAGATAGATAATTTACATTTCTAACAGGTTCTCGGATGATGCTGATGGTCCACAGACCAAACTTTGAAAACTATAGCTCTAGATAGATAGTAATGTAGGTGGAAAATATGATTATAGTTATTGGAACCAGAAAACTAGTTCTATTTTACATATAAGTGTGGCATGATTTTACTATAATTGAATATTCTAGTGCAGCAACTATTATATAACTTAAGAGAAGACACTTGAACTTTCTTGTGTTCAGACTTTAACAAGAGTAGTTTAACATTTCAGAAAATCATATGACCAATATAAAGTCATCACCAGTGACAATGTCACCACCAATACCATACATCTTTTTTTTTGGAACATTAGAAACCCTATGCAATACTTTAAGCATGAGTTTAAACTATTGATACAAAGATTATTATCGGGTAGAGATTAATCACACAAAATATAATTTCAGTAGCAAGATAGTAACATTTGATATCTACTTATCTAAGGAGCTCACTGTCTAAATTTATCAGATTTTAAATCTGATTGCAACCAGGGTTTATTTCGTACCACACATCTCTATCTGCCTGCATATAGTGTTTATAGTGTTTAGACTATAAAAAGAAATTGAAACTTCTTTTAACAAACTTGGTACCAAGTATCATTTAATTAGTAAAAAGATATGAAAATCAAAGATCTCTCTATAATTTATTAATGTTAGTTATTTTGTAATGTTTATACTATTATAATAATAATCATGCTATTGTCATTGCTATGCTTTGCACAGGTGTAAAATTATTAATTTGTTTTGTGTATGCCAGTTGGTTTTCAGTATTTTTCTGATGTTCTCGGAGTTCTGTCACACAATTTCTCTACATCCTCTTTATTACTATTTACTTTTCCAAACTATCCTCTATTCCTCATCACATGTTAAAAGATATGGTTTCTAAGGTCCTTGTAAGTATTAGAGACCCATAGAAGAGCAAATTTTTTCTTTCACGACCCTTCCCCATGTTGTAAAATAAATAATTATTTGACACTAACTAAATAGCAGAATTAAGTCAAATGTTTTTTGAGGAGGAATTTGAAAGGAGAAAAATTGTAAAGGCCTTATTAATTCACTGCTATTTTAGTTCTACCAAACATCATGTATTTCTATAGCTGGTGACATGTACCATTTTTCCAGTTTTAAATTTGTCTGCTTTGCCCCTCATTTCTAAAAGAAAAACAGGCAAAAATGTGTTTATTTTAAAAAATTTTTAATATTTAAGGAAACCTGGGTGAAATAAATCAGTATTGCTTTTGTAATCAGAAAAATAAATAGGGTCCATTTTCCGTCATTGTATCCACTTCTCCATCTCTAACTTGTCTTGTCATGTAATCTATTTTCACTTAAGGTTAATCCTCTCTTTTTCCTACCACATGCAAGCAAATCTGACTTTTTTTTATTGACTCTAACACAGTTTTCTTATTTTACTGCACACTTTTGTCTCTTTTCTATTTTTCTATTCTTCTATAAAATGTTTTCTGATTAGATTGGTGTCTAATAAAGTACAACTATAACTTTAATATGCTCTTCTGTGGAGTCATTACTGAATATTTGCCTGTTTAAATACATATATAATTTTATTATAAATTACTTTCTTTTAAATCCTCTTTACATACAGATAGAACTCCGAGAACATCAGAAAAATCCTGAAAACCAACTGGCATGCACAAAACAAATTAATAATTTTTACACCTGTGCAAAAGCATAGCAATGACAATAGAATGATCATTATTATAACAGTATAAACATTATAAAATAACTAACATTAATAAAATATAAGGAGCTCTTTGATTTTCATATCTCTTTACTAATTAAATGATACTTGGTAACAAACTCATTAAAAGAAGTTTCAATTTCAATACATACATCTGAATAACACAAAAGTGTTTTATTTCTTACATACAGTTAGAACATACCTATTTTGCTAATAAATATATTTGCAGTAGGTTATACTATATGAGAATAGCATTTTGGAGAATAAAAAGGGCATTCAAAATCTTCATTATAAAAAGAAATAGTGCCTTGATACAGCTGAGAACCACTGACTTAGTTCAATCCCTCCATTATAGAAATAGAGACTTACAGAAAAAAAAGTTATTTGCCTGAGACACACCTATTTAGAGTAACTGAAGTCTAAAATCTGAGTTTACCAATTTCAAATCCAATAATCCTGCAGCTAGAATAAAAATAATATATGTAGTGGTTTTTGTCCTTTTCTTATTTCAATGTATAAAGCAAGAAGTTGAGTACAGAGATTTATATACTTTCTGATCATGAATTATAACACCAACTGAATTTTTTCATGGCTTCAGATATAACTTTTTATAGAAAATTTCATTTATTGGTTTTTTCCATTTAAAATCTATAAATCCACAGGTTCATATTTGAGCGCCAAAAATTGTGTTGTAGATGATCCCTTTTTCATTATAGCATACATTTGCCCTGCCTTCAAAGGCTAAAAAATTGGTTCAGGCAGCATTTTGAAAGGGATACATTTCCCAAGGAATGGCAGAGAATTGGAAGCAATCATCTTTGGCTGACAGAAGAGGGTGGTGAGCTCAGAAAAGCTGAGAACTTAATCAATACTGAATCAGACTAAGCACAACGAAGTACCAGATTATTAGATAGCAGCCTTCAAAAGTGCAATACTTACATTCTAGGAAGAGCATGGGTACTTTGAAAGCTTGGCTCAGCATTTATTAAGCACTTGCACTGCACACATCATGTATTGCTGAGGGTTGGTCAAAAGTTTACTACCAAGACACAATAATTGAATATATCTTTGTATATGGCTTGAAAACCTGAATTATTTTCAGCAACATACATATTTTAAACTTATTACTCTAGCCTTCCACAAAATCAATGCCACTGCATTAGTTCAACTGCCGTTAATTGTTGTTATTATTGTTTTATGGTTATGGTTTTTTGGTTGTTTGTTGTTTTACGTTGCTCTGTCAGCAATAAGGCCATTAAAAGAAACAGTAATATGAAGTTAGTATAGGAAAAGGTTTTAATTATTCTAAGAATAATTCACAGAATTTTGTTTCTTCTCTCTAATCACAAGAAGTGTGTAACATATCTAATCTCTGTTTTCATCTTTTTCTGCCAGAAAACTCAGAGCCCAGATGGGAATACAACTATAGAAAAATATTTGGACGCTTGTTGTTGGCACATTTGTCTTTTCTTTCTCGCTCTTCTATTTTTTCTCTTTTTCCACTTTATTATATTTTATTATAATTTTATCAAACTAATTATTATTATAGACTACCTCAAATCCTTTATTAAATGATGTGAAGAGTAGCCAAATAGACTTGAATAAATTGGATCATAATGCTTGCCTCACATCCAAATACTTTGATCAAATTTGTGAGACTTTAGTTTTCCTTTTAAAGTTTTCAGTTGCCTTGAGTTTGGAAAAGTGATGTTTTCTTAGAAAAAGCAAATACCCAAGAGTCTTGGCTAGAAGTTTTAAAAAGGTAACTAGGAAAGAAATATTAGGTAAAAGAAGAGACTCTATAGATAGTGAAAGAAAATTCTAGAATGAAATTATGATTAGTTAACACAAATAGTCATTAGGATGACACAGGAAAAGGAATTACGAGATGAGCTAATTGAGGGTGCAACCGACCTGAATCCAAACAGGGAAAAGGAAAGGTGAAGTATATCCTGGAGTTGTCAAGTTTAGGAGTGAGCCAGTAAATGCCCTTTGCTCTCGTGATCTTAGCTCTGAAACTTTCCATGTCTTTCAAAGAATATAAAGTGTGCCATGAGGGAAAGTAACAGGATAGTTAGTAAAAGTGTCTCTGACAAGACAGGCTGTTGAATGAGACTCAAAAAATAAAAGGAGCTAGTCAGGTGAAAAGGTAAGTAGAAGAAAACAGTCCAGAGAAAACCACAATAATAGAGGTCTCAAGATAGGAAAGAACTTAATACATCTGAATAACACAAAAGTGCTTTATTTGGACCATACTGATTCTAACATTCCTGTAAGAATTCTAGAAGATGTCAAGTAGTGGAATAAATAAGCCTGAGACTCAGATCTGAAGTGAAGGTACACATTCTACAGTCAATAGTATGTGCATAATTTTTAAGGTCATAGGAAGAAGAAAATTCAGGACAGAATCCCATACTTTTCCATGTCTTTTCTTTCTACTCCTTCACTCCTAGGAGCAAGCCAAAGGAAAAAACATAAAGAAATTTGTGACCTATCAGTACCTGAAACTGTGATTGAGTGGGTAATAATTTTTCATCACCCAGCTGTCATTTATGCTAATTTTATTTATTCAATGGAGGATTTGCTTGATAACTTGATAATTTGCTTGCTATAAGATTGTAACCTTACAACAAATTTATCTCATAGGGGTTGCTATTTTTTGTTATTTGTTTTTGTTTGTTTTATTTTGGGGGGAATTTGTTTTCCTTTTAATTTTCTACTCATTTAAGCAGATAAAATACCCCAAAAAAATAATTCGAATTTTCTCATTATTGGCACCATTGTCTTGGGTCAAATAAACAAAACCCATGGATTTAGGAGTCAGAGGAAGGGAGTCAAAATAATACAGAGGAATCCTATGGAAAATAGATTTATATAGAGTTTTTAATAATTACTAAATATGTTCACCTATGCTTTTCCTACAGCAAATATTTGGAGCAAAGGTATCTGACATGTCCCAATATTCCAGGCATCTTATAGACAGTAGAGATATATCTCTAAAAATGAAAGAGCAACTCCCAGCTGTGGAGAATTTTATGTTTAGTTTTAACAGATTTTATACTTCCAAGCTATGACTCACATTTAAGAGCTTCAAAGAGCTTACCCTGTATTGTATAGTCTATTATACTTTATTCAACTTTCAGAACAACATACAGTTGTGGGTATTCATATATACTTAATATATAATATATGAACTATGTGTACATATTTATATATTTTTCATAATAGATGTATAATAGAAGGTAGAATCTGGAATCCTTTTATAAAATAAAATCACATTTTTATACAACTAAGTAGATTACTCAATTATAGCCAGTCATTACAAACTAAACTCCATAACATTCTCACAGCAAGTTCAGAAAAATAGAAAGTGTTTTCAATCTTTTCCCAAGAGACCAAAAGTTTCACTAACACCTTCAACAAATGTTAAATAGAAATTGACATGAAATTGTCGAGGGAAAAACATAGAACAATTTAGAAAATTGAGATATAGTATAAAAGCCTGATATAAAAAAAGAGGTATCTGTACAATTGCGTTGGTTAAAGTAGTCTTTTAATTAAAGATACAAAACAAGAATCCAGGCTACTTCTAAGATAATGGCTAAGTGTTCAGTGGGATAGATGTTAAATACTCTGGTTTATTACATTCTGTTTATTGCATTTTGAATATCTTAAAATGAAAATTTAATGTAACTGAAATTATAAGGAATATATATTCTGCCAGCCACTTTTTAGTAAAATCCTGTGAGATATGACTAGAGATCAGAGGCCGAGTCTTCATTACATTTATGGAAACAATAATGAATTTCTAAAAATGAAAGGGCAACTCCCAGCTGTGGAGAATTTTATGTTTGTTTTTAACAGACTTTATATTTCCAAGCTATGACTCACATTTAAGAGTTCCTCTCTCTAGAATATACCCTTGAGGCAGATAATTTTAAAACATAAACTTAAAAAAAAAACAACATTGATTTGTTGACATTTTTGAAGGCATAAGTGTAGCCTTTTTGTGACCTTAACCAGGATGGGGAAACATTGGTCAATCATGAAACACTGACTCACTGGAGGGTAAAATCTTTCAGTGAAGTGTCACAGTCAGGAAAACAATTTAATGGGATTAGGTGCTTTTATGTTTGTTCTTAAGAAAAATAATAAACAATGTTACAGTTTCTACTTTTAAAAGTAAGAATAAGAAACATAAAATCTATCTGTTTTAATTTTCATTGCTGTGGGATGATTCAACCAAAATAATAGGTTTATTACTTTTATTTATGTTTATGGGAAGACAGAGGAAGAAGTAGAGGCAAAAGAAGAAAAAGACGAATAAAATAAGAAAGTGAATGTAAAGATTGAGAGAACTAAGCAAGAAGCAAGAAAGAGAAAGAAGAAACCACATGCTTAAAAACATGAAATAACGTCTTTGTGAGTTAGAAGTAGATTTTGCTGAATATAACAGAAAAAGCTAAAATAACAGCAGCTTAAACAAAGTAGATGTTTATTTATCTTTCACATGAAATACAAAGCAATCAAAAATACCTCTAGTATGGTGGTCCACAACCATTGGCAACCCTGGCTCATTCTGTCATGCTGTACTGCTCACCGTAATATGGTGCTGTATACTACAAGATGGCTGTTTATGTGCTCATTCACCAAGTCCATATTCTAACGAATCTTTGGGAGTAAAAGCAAAAGAAAGGCATGCCTTTCTTCTATCATATATCATATTTCCCTGAAGTTGCACACTTTGTCACACGGCAAACCTAGATGTAAAGGGAGGTCAAGAAATGTGAACATTTCAAGTTGAAAATTGGAGTTTCTATTGCTAAGTAAAAAGAAATAAAATGGAAATTCTGTATATAATTACTATTAATTTTCATCAAAACACATCATTTATTCATTGTCTGGGAACACAAAAATGTTATTTCTTGAAGTTATAACAACATATTTCCCAATTATTTCAGGCAGTATATTTTTTCTGTTTGTACATTTAATCATTAAATATTTTGGTATTCTATCTCATTTTCCCATGAAAGTTTGTTTCCTTTAAATGAAGAAAAGGGATTTGGAAATTTACTTTGATTTTACTGTAGGATTCAGTCAATTTATTATGTCCTCTCATATCTTTAGTATTTTCTTCCTTCCACAATTCCAATTTAGAGCTAAAGTCTATTGGTGTGATTAGCTAAGGCATCATGTTTCATGTGTTCTTTCAGTAAAGACAAATTGTTGAATATTATTCTAAATGTAATTAAGTTATTATTCATTTGTAAAAAGCTGAATATAAAAAACAAAAAAAAAATCACTTTTATTTCATATGCCTCTAGGTAGAATTGAGAAAATAAGGCTATTTCTTCTTTTGGGGAATTGATCAATGATAAAACTACCCTGAGAATTGCACTTATGTAGTTTGCATCAATATTGAAATGGATATCAAATTCTAATGAATAGAGCACTGTAACTTCCAAGGCTAGGTCATAAATGGTAATATTTTGTCCCTTTTTTTTTTTTTTTTTTTTGGGGTTGGAGTCACTCCATCGCCCAGGTTGGAGTGTAGTGAGTGGCAGGCTCACAGCCACCCCACATCGGCCTGCTGGGCTTAGGCGATCCTTCCGCCTCAGCCTTCCAAGTAGCTGGAACTGCAGGCACCCAACATCAAGCCCGGCTAATTTTTTGATTTATTACAGAGATGAGGTCTCGCCAGTTTGCCCAGGTTGTTCTCGTACCCATGGGTTCCGGCAATCCCCTCACCTCCACCTTCCAAAATGCTGAGATTACAGACTTGAGCCACCGCCCCCGACCAGCTTTCTCTCTCTTACTGAGGTGTTAACCTTTGGAGCCCTGAGCTGTCATGTAAGAAGACCAGCTAGCTGTGCCACCATGATGAAGAGACAATGAGGGAAGACTGCATAGAGACAAAGTGAGATGACAAAAAAGCCCCAGTTGTGCAGTGCGAGAGCGATATGGAGGCTTGAAATAACTATCTCTTTTTCTAGAGATATATGTTATCTAAGATAGAATAGTATGTTTCAAAGTTTATTGAATCCATTGATTTACTACCTATTTCTGCTGATCCATTCAATTGAAATCTATTCAATAATAATCTGGAATTCATCTCTGGAAAATTTGAAGTGCGAAATTAAAAACTAAAGACCAGAAAGGCATAGGCAGTATATTTATTTTTCTTCAGAAAGAAAAATGAAGTATTCTGTTCAATGACCAAGCCTTTTTCAGGTTTTGTGACTTGTACTTACAACAAAGCCCTACTCTCATTTGGAAGAAAAGGAAACATGCCACATAGAAAAAGCAAAAATCCAATGGAAGTAATACTGTATAGCTTCAAAGTCCTTTCAGGTATACAGTCATGCATCACTTAACAATGGGGATACATTCTGAGAAATGCGTCAATAGATGATTTTGTTATTGTGCAAACATCATAGCATGTACTCACACAAACCTAGATGACATAGTCTACTACACACTTATGCTACATATGGTATAGCTTATTACTTCCAAGCTACAAGCCTGTACAGCATATTACTGAATTGAAATTCTGTAGGCAGTTGTAACACAATAGTATTTGTGTATCTAAACATAGAAAAGGTATAGTAAAAATATAATATTACAATCTTATGGAACCACCATCGTATATGAGGTCTGTCATTGACAGAAACATTCTAATGCAGTGTATGACTGTATTATTTTACTCAAACTCCACAAAAATCATCTTTAGAATTAAAAGAAGGGTTTTAATTCCACTCTACAGATAAAAACCCTGAGATTCAGAGATGCTATCTCTGTTTAAGTACCATTTTCTCTACGTCCACATGAATAGGTCAAATCTCTTTTATGAGTGTTTGTAGCACCATACTCCTTGCCATTATAGTCCTTAAAATATTTATAATTTACATTTACTTATATAGTTTAAATATTAAATTATTCTCCTCCACAAGATTGCACATTTTATTGGAACTACATCTGTTTTTGCTCACACTCATAATCCCCAGCACATACCATGTCTAATTTATTGTAAGTATTAAGTAATATTTTATGAAATAATTATTTAAGTCATATTCTTCAATAATGATGAAACAATACCCAAAAGGTACAAAACCATTTAAGTAAATATGGACCTCCAAATCTCTAGTTCTTCAGATATTTTGAAAGAACTTTATCTCAGGACTATTTGTGTGGGGGGGAGGGACGTGGAATTTCACAAGACTTTGAAAATACTTTAGATTTATAAATTCATTCACCAGATGAAAACAAATAATCACTAACAAATTATAAAATGGAAGTTTGTTTCAAAGATATTTATTCAATTATTTGTGCATTTTACATAAATACTTTTTAAGTTCTCCCAAAACTATATTAGATGCCATAGGGAATATAAAATTGAATGTAATGTGCTAAACATATCCTCAGGGCCCTTGGAATCAGTTTTATGAGACTGGAGGACTATATGTCACTTTTTGAAATGGAAGATGACAACAGATGATTAAATTCCGAAAATATTGTGCGGAGAATTAGTCCTATTTGGCATTTGCTGAAGACTTAAGTGGAAAAGGCCAGGCAAAAGTAAGATAAATCGAAGACTTATTGTGGAAACTGTAAATATAACTAGGGCAACTAGTGTGTATGTGATAATGCAGTCAAGAAAGGGAATGTGGTGACAATGGAGAGGTAGCAAAGGCTAGATCACAAAGGCCTTTATGTCCTCTTCATCCTGAAATCTATGGAAAGTGATAGCATAATTTTCTTGTTGACAAGTAATCTGGAAATAATATAGATTGTAGAATGGGATGAGGCAGGGTAAAAAATGACTTACAGAAAGCAAGGAGGTGAGTTATAAGTATTCCAGGTAACACAGATATGAGACATAAGAACATAGAAGCTAAAATTCTTGGTTATTGAGTGAATATTATGGGTAGAGAAAATTGAGTAAGATATAGGAATATAGTATATTTCCCAGGATTCTTTCCTAGGTTCGGGAAAATAGTGCCATTTAATAAAGAAGAAGAAAGAACTGTACAGTACACAAATTTATGAGAACAAATCATTCAGCTTAAATATATATAAATTAAAGTAGCAGTGAAAGATACAATAGTAGATATCCATGAGACAGCTTACATTGAAAAAAACAGAAATAAAAGGCACAAGACATAGGATTGATATCCAATGGAACAAGAAGAGGGAAGGTATGAAGGCTGACAATTAAGTTCATGAACTTATTCTAGGGGAAAAAAAGTGCTGCATATCTCATTGCTGAGTATCACGATGGTCACCCTCAACATACTTCCCTTGGGAAGCTATGCACCAGTGCCAGGTCCTTGTGTGCCCATCAAAGCAATTTTGAGCTCTTTTTCTGGAATGGCCATAAGAGCTGTTTTGTATTACCCTTGATATTCTGAATGTCATCAATAAGTCTTCCTTTCAATATTTCCTTTATTTTTAGGTAAAGACAAAAGTCATTGGGGATCAACTCAGGTAAGGAGCATGTTCCAATACAGTTATTTGTTTACTGGTTAAAATCTCCCTCACAGATGATGCTATGTGAGCTAGTGTATTGTCATGATGCAAGAGCTCCTTTGGTACCATTTTTGCATACATCTTTATCATGCCAAGATTTTCAGTTAAGATTTTCCTGTTTCTCTATCAATGTTTATTTGGTCCGCTATGCTTCTCATAGTCAGTCGACAATTTTGACAATCAGTTTGATGAATTATTGTGATGTTTTCATTAGTTCTGCTTGTTACTGGTCATCCTGACATTTCTTCATCAATGACACTCTCTGTACCCTCAGTCCACTTGTACACTGCCACTTTGTGGCATTATAGCCATAAACTTGGACTAAATTGTCCTTGATTTCACTTCCACTCTTGCCAAGTTTAACAAGAAACTTGTTTGTCCATTGCTCTTATACAAACACTGACATTCTCGTGACAACTCTGATGGCCATTCCAGAAAAAGAGTTCCAAAACTGCTTTGAAGGGTGGACTAGGCTTTGGCATCAGTGCATAGCTTCCCAAGGGGAGTGCTTCGAGGGTGACAGTAGTGATATTCAGCAGTGAGGTATGGAGCACTTTTTCTAGGATGAGTTCACAAACTTAATTGTCTTACCTGGTACATATTTGAAAGTCATCAGCACATGGGAGATATTTAGTGACAAAAAATTAGATTAAATCATGAAGCATCAATATCTAGCATGAGAAGAATGGAAAGATGAGAACAGAATCATGGAGACTGCCAATAGTCAGGACTTGAATAGAATTAGAGGAAAGTTAGAAGAATTGGTCTAATTATATGAAGATAAACTGGGGAAATTAACAACTCCAAAACCAAAGGAGGACAGAATATTGTGAAAGAAGTAGTCAACAGTGTCAGGTGCTATTGACAGTTTAAATAATGTAAGGAGTGAAAGAAAAATGTTGAATTTGCTAGTTAAGAAATGATTGGTAATAATTTTAAGGGTACTTTAATGGGTGACAGAGGCAGAAGGCATATTTTAGTAGGCTGAAGTGGAATTGGCAGGCGAGGAAGTCAGTTCTTCAGTGAGAAGAGATGCATTTTCAAAAAACTGGCTATAAAAGCAAAGTAAGATCTAGGCTAGGCAGGATTATGTGGCAAAGGGAGGGTCTTTTATTTTGATTTGACAGAACTGAGAATGTATATTTTCTGGGGAGTAAACTGGTAGAAAGAAAACCATTGATTTAACAAAGTTCCTAAAGAATTAGGAAGAGATAGGATAAAATTTTCAGGTAGAAATACTTGTTTCAAATAGAAGAATGTAAAAATGAAGAAAAGTTGTTAAATTTGTGCCTAATATTATAAATTTGAAGTAGATGACAGAGGAAATATCTGCCTGAGGCTCTCAATGTCTTCAATAAAATTTAAGGTACGTAAGAAAGAATTTTGCAGTAAGTTAAACAAAACTGGGAGAAATGGATTGATAGAAATGAAGCACAGAGTTATAGAGGGTGAGTAATGGGAAGGCAGACTGGATAAGAAACTTCTATTTTGGGTGTTGGTAGAGTTGATCCTGTCAATAAGAATAGATAGCACACAAGTAAGAATGTTGAAATTGGGTTTTAGAATCTCTGTCTGGCCTAGATTTAAAGCTTTACTATAGTTTGGGGCTGGGGCATCCAAAATGTCCTTAAGGGAAGGACTTGGTTACCTAAGCCAGTGGGCATGGGGAACCTTGAGACAGCGGTTACTTATCAGATGGTATGAAATTATTTCATTACTTTCACAATTGATATGGTCAGGCCTATACTTACTGACTGAATGTCAGTCTTTAGTGTTGACCAAAGACAACTAAGAAAATCAAGGCTGCAGATTTTGGTTACATTCTGATTTTTTTTTTTTTCCCCAAAACAAATACTGGACACAGTGATGAACCGGGTTGGCCCAGAAAAAAAGAAAAGTGTTGTTAGTTTTCAGTTCAATGATTAATTTAAATTCTTTTCTCTAGATTCCAAATAGACAGTAGGAAAAGTTGTTTTATAGCATATCAAAGTTTATCTCTGCACGGAAAAGCTGTGGCAGTAAAGTCATAATCATAATCGTGACTGAGTAGGAATAGTCATTATACTCATAAGAAATAAGCATACTTTTATCTATCCATCCTCAAACAACCCATTTCATGGTGATACCCTAAAGCTTGTCAGTACCAATTATAGCATTAGCTTATTTGTTTGTTTATAACATCCCACTCTGGGAAAAACACTTCTTGGCATTTTAACAAATTCCTTCTTGTTCTGCTATTCAAAGATTATTTGTCTGTATCAGGACTTTTGATACACTGACCCTACTATATTTTCAGTATCCACATCTTCAACCTATGTCTTCTTACTTAGCTTATATTTCATTCCATGACCCAGCATTATAAAAACTCATTTTCATATATCCTTACCTGCTTTTTCTCTCTTCTCCTCTGAAAGAACTTATATGACAAAACCCTTATCCCTACTAATCACAACCCTATACCTACTTCCTCCATATTTAAGCAGCTAAATCTATGGAGAGGGGAAAAAAATACAAATCTATTACTTGTCACACTGTATATTTAAAGACACAAATGCATAGCAGATTTTTACCATTGTCAGACAAATCTGCTTTGCCCTAATTTATTTACCTTCATACTCTACCACACTGCTAACCATTTCACACATTCCTCTTTTGTGCTTAAACTTTCAAAGCTTCTTTCCCCTTCTCACTTTAAGTCTATTCTATTACTTTATTTCTTCATTGATAACTCAATATGTATGGTGAAAACTGCATAGTCAAATTGTCCTTGAAAAATTTTTTGGAAGTTACCACATTGGAGATTAACACGCCCTCTCTTAAATTTAGTACACCTAGATTTCCTCTACTATTAAAGCTGTTTATTTGGTTTAGTAAAAAATATAATCTGAATTCACAGTTCATACTGTACCAAAAATATCTATCTTTAGACATTATATGTTTCACAGCTAGATGCTCACATGACGAGAGATGGAAAGTGACTTCATCTGGAAAACAGCATATTCGCCTCTCCCAACTCACTCTCACTTTGGGACATTAATTCATTTAATAAAATGACAGGTTGAATGTTTTACTTTATAAATTTGTTTCTATATCTTTTTAGTCTCATTTTTCTGATAAGTAGATAGTGGGAGCTACTAGTATGAAGTATTAATGCTTCATATAACAGATGTATGATAGGACCCCTCTAAAAAGCATGATGATTTTTCTGCTTCTTATTAAATGTAATAGTCCATTAAAACTGCTTAATGTATAGAAAACATTAAGCTATTGTTAGTAGTTGTGTGTGTATTAGTATTAATATTGAAAATTTGATGTTACAGTCAAGTGGAGAGGACATATATATACTAAAATAAATGATGGCATAGAATAGGTACTAAATAACTTTTATAGGTGTTTAGGGCAGAAAGAGATCACCATCAACTGTGTCCTCAATAATTATAATTAAAGTGTTACGCATGAAGACACATGAGGTTACAAGAAGAAGAACGCCAGCAGCTGTGAACCAACAGTTCAGATAAAAATACAGGACAAAATGAGAGATAATTTCCAGAAAAATTAAACCACAAAATCAAAGGTTATATACATATGCCTTATGGTTTACGAGAAATGTCCACCTTTAATATATCACTTAATCCTCATGAAACTTCATTGATGGGAGGTCAGGTATTCCTATTTCATTGTTCTAATGAAAAAACTGTACCTTAGAGACTTGGCGACTTGCCTATCCTCCTTTCACCCAGTAGTAGAACCTGAAGAAGAGCTACAGAGTGATTCTCTGACTTGAAACCCAGTGCTCTCTCCATTGTATTGTGTTTTACCTGAAATACAACAATTCAAAGAGAATAAAATGTGCTGTGACAGTAAGTGCCAGGCTTAATATGTTGCCTAAAGTACTTTGTTGTGTTGACAAAGTCCATTTAAAAAGAATGAGAAAATCTTTAAAAGTTGTACAACCGTCAATACTGTTTTTCCATTAACCAGACACACAGGCATCATCTTAATTCCAATATCTGTAAGCACAAAAGAGATGCTCATTTTCATTCACCATGCCTTCCCTACCCCATCTGGCACAAGCAATTTCCTTTTGTTTGCCTTTAAACTGTGTTATAAAGAAATTAATTTTACCCTGAGGGCTTTCACTATGAATCTCCCAACTTTCATTCTGGTTATTTCGCAATTTCATCATCAGTAACAAATTGTTCTTGTGGGGGAGATTGTGCTTGTCAATTTTTCTAGTTTAGCCCATCAGATTTTTCATTAGGTCTTGCCACTAACAAAATTCTTTGTTTTCTTTCCAAAGTTGTCAACAACTATTATAATTATGTTATCATAAGGACACATTTTACACTAGTGTATATTTATTAATTGGAAATTACCTTTTCAAATTAGTTTATAATGATAATGATTATGTTTATTGTCACTTAGTCAAGTGGTTGAGTGAAAAAAGAATCAATTTAGCTTAATGTTTGTGATTAATAACTAAAAATATAAATGTTTACCTTGTAGTTGTTTAACCACACACACTTCTTGTAGCATTTTCTTTATGATTTCAATAAGTGATTAGAAAAGTCTGCTGATACAGAAGCTCAGCTTCCTAAAGGTTAGTGGTCTTTGGGAGATAAAAGACAAAACGATTTTTAAAATGCTATCACATTTTTTATAATTTCTTGTTTCAGTATACTAAGTTGGGCTTAGACTTGTCATTAAGGATATAAAGGTTGACAAGACATAAATAACTCCTAGCTACAAGAATTTGTATTTAAGAATGTCACAATATCAACAGCTACCAGTTATTCAATATATTTTGCATAATGGACAAGACTTCCAGGTTTTTTCACAAAGAACACAAATATCACTTAACTTTCATGTCTACTCTGAAAGGAAAATACATTAGAAGGAAAGTGAGATTCACAGAAGTTACTAAAGGTTATAGAGTCAGTTAGTAGTAGATTCAGGATGTGAACCTAGTGTGTGCTTTCTCTCTCTCCTAATTCCTTCTTTCACTACCTAGGGTTGGGATAAGAGCAATAGTGTTACTCATGATGGGACCAAAATTCTAATGAAGCAAAAAACAGTCGCTGGCTCATTTTTCTTGTTCGCTGCTGCTCAGAAAGGCCTCATCTTGAATATCAGTCAAAGAAAATCCTATAGTCAAAAAGGTCACCATTGCTTTAACACATGTTCTTCAAGACATCCTGGAGGCAGTGTCATTCATGGCATCTCTCCAAAAATCACCAGGCATTGCTGAAGCATTTGTTCATAGTTTCCAGATGTCACCATGATCTTAGCCCAGAGCCAAGACCAATCAAACTCCCACTGCAGCATCTCTGAAAAATCATTCAAAGTGTCCTAGTCAATCTTTAGTTCAGATAAATGGGTATTTATGAGCTCTAACTCTGTACCAGATACTGAACCCAAAAAATAGGAATACATAGGGGATTGAAGCATAACTATCTGCCCTCAGAGATTCTAAGGCAGAACACAACATAAACTCATTTTGATGAGGATAAAGAGCAAAGCAGAAATTTATTCTGAGACAAACACACACACACACACACACACACACACACACACAACACACCATTTTGTTTTTTCTTATTGGAAACATGTAAAGACTCAGCATTGTCAGATGTACATAAATGCTGTATCGTGGTTGGTGTGAAGTGATGGTGATAGTAAAATCTTAGTAAAGCTTATAATGTTTGAACACTTAAAACAATTTCTAAAAATATGTATCATAAAATAAGAGAAGCATGTCTTAAAAGTACATATTGAAGTGAACAAAATATTTAAAGCCTTGTTTATTTTCATCAGTTACAAATAGTAGTTCCCATCAACTTATCTACTTTTCTTAGACTCAAAAGGTACACATGTAAACAGAATTAGCATTTACATTTGCAAAACATATCTTTTATCTTTAGAGATTCTGACTGAATGCAGTATACAGGCAGAATAACAGGTTGTCTTGACAATTATTTTTGATGAACACATACAGTATTTACAGGAAGCAAAGGGAATAGAGCATGAGAAATGCTGGCTTGCATAACACTATGACGAAGCATCAGATAATCCTGCTTTTGGTTTTTTATCATAGGGTTGTTTTGATCACATTGTTGTTATGTGAGATCTTCAAACTGGGAGACCTCACATATGCAACATAAACCTATGTGTCCGTGGCCTAGACCAGCATGCTCTTATAAGCTAATATGAGCAGACAGTAGTTATTCTGTAATTGCCTGTGGCACTGCTATATTATGGATTTCACGGCAAGAACCATGACTTCTATCTTTGAATTTTTAGTGCCTGACACATAGCAGGTGCTCAATAAGTGCCTGCTGAAGGAAAATTGATTACTTTTTTACCAATTTAAATATTGTACATATCACTTTGTTGACATGCACATTTAGGACATCACTTCAATTTCTAACCACAACATATTAATAAAAAATTACTGAGAAAAATCACACAACTGGGGAAATTGATTTAATTAGTGTTACCTTAAATTTACAAACACCAAGATCACCAGCCCCTAGTAAATATTCACTAACACTGCAATTTTACTATATTTCTCCAGTAAGTTTATTTTTATATTCTCTACTTGGCTACTTACTGTTTATTGCTTTTTCTACCCCCAGCCACTTTTTTATGATAATCTTGCTTCACAGTTAACATAAAACAGAAGCCATTGTATGGGAAGTCCCTCTTGTTCCCATCGCCAAATCAACACATCTGCACCCATCTTCTTTTGCCCTTCAGATGCAATGGGGAAAGCAACTTCCTCCTAACCCTCATCCAAGGTCTTTTCTTTACAAGCAATCCATGTCCTTCTGCCATTCCCCTTTTTAAGGGCTTGCTTCCTGATGATTCTCCCTTTCTTGTGCACATCAATCTCTCCTATACGGAAATTTTCCCACTAGCATGCAAACATGGTCCATTATCATCCATCTTTAAACAATATTTCCTGACCCCCTCTTTCCCTGTTCCTCTCTCCTCTGTTCTCATTTCTGAACAAACTTATTAGATGAGTTGTCAACTCATACTGTGTACATTTCTATTCTCATCTGGTCACTCTTTGATTCATTACTGTTTAGCTTCCACTCCCACCATTTTTCTAAAACTATTTTTGTTAGGTCTCCTTTAAACTGCCATGTTTTCTGCTCTCGTTGAACCTTCAGTAGTGTATCACTCCTTCATGAAATCCTTCTCTTTGTTGGCATCTATAATACTACTTCATCTTAAACTTTCTCCTTTCTGTATACTTCCTAGTTTTCTTAATCTTCCTCCATCCTACCACCTTCTTCTCTCTCTACACTTGTTTACTGGGTGCTCTCATTCATTCTCATGACCTTAAATATGATATATGTGCCAACAACTCTGCATAATATATCTGCACCTCAAACCTTTCTCCTCATCTTTGATCCTACGAATATAAATCAATTTAATGTATTAAAATCTAAATACATGTTTTGCCCCTTAAGATTTAGTCTCTCCTCCACCATTCTTAGTATAACTATTCATCCAAATGCTCAAGTCACAAATCTAAACATACTTTTTAATGCCTTCTTCTCATTAATCTTTTATAGTCAGCCTATCAACAAATACCAAAAAAGCCACAACTATGCCTCTAAAATGTATCTCTTCCTCTCCTTCCTCCCTACCACCATTGTGCAAGAAACCACCATCATCTCCCACCCAAATAATTCTCCCACTGAAGCACTATACTTTCTTATTTTTTTCTCATCTTCAATTCATTCTTCACACGTTAGCCAGTAATCTTTTGTAAAAAAAATCAAATTATGTCATTCCTCTGCTTAAAACCTTTCCATGTAATTCCATTTTATTTATAGTGAATACAAATTGCTTGATGGTCTACACGGGGCTCCATATTCTTATTTACATTCCCCAGCTTATCTCTGGTCATTCTCTGCTTTCCTCACTATGCTTAGTATGCTTAGGTCACATATGTCTTCTTTCAATTCAAGAAACCACAAAGCTCATTCCTGCTATAGTGCCTTTCTTCTATCCTGAAATGCTCTCCTCCTTGCTCTTATTGTGATTAAATGCTTCATACTCTCAGAAAGAAATTTTAAGCATTGACTGATCATCTTATTAAACTACATTATTCACTCTCCATCAATCATCATAAAAACATCCATCTTATCATTTTTTTAATTTGTCTTATTTGTTAGTCAAGTTCATCAGTTGACTTCCATGTTGCCCTTCTAATGAGCATTTCTTAATCTTCTAGTTCATTCTATGAACAGCATTTGGCACAGTTTATTAGTCCTTCTTCCTTTATCATTTTACTTTGTCTTTAGGCAAAAGGTACTGTGGAACCTGCTTTGCAAGAGCCAACTATTAAGTTTTTTGAATTCTGCAAGCCTGATGAATAATTGGTAGCTTAAATTTTTACCATGGTGGAAGTACTTACATTGTAGAAATCAGGAGACACTACAAATCAGGACTTTCATTTTTGAGAGCCGTTTGCTAAACATGCACCATCACATCACTGACTCAGGACATAGCTTTTTCAGTTCTCCTACCTTGCAATGACAGCTTAATCTTTCAATACTGAAGCGCCTCAGGACAATCAATTCTTAGACCTCTTCTCTTTATTATCCATACTCACTCACCAGGGGATCTCCTCCAGGACCACAGTTTTAAATACCATCCATGTTTTGATGACCCCAAAATATTCATCTCTAGCCCCAACTTTTCTGCCAAATTTCAAATTTCACCTATCCAGCTACCTTGTAAACATCTTTACTCCAATGTGAATCTAAGCATCTAAAATTTATTCTGAAATCAATTATTTGGGTTGCCCCCCAAAACACCCTTTTAGTATTCTTCTTCATGTCTCTGTCCAAAATCCCGGGGTTTTCTTGATTCTTGCTTTTCCATTTTTTGTGTTTATTTGTTTATGTATTTGCTTTTACTGGGTTATAAGGCTGTTGGATACATTTGCTTGATTCTTCTCCTGGTTGATGTCTTGTCTGCATTTGATACCTAGAGCTTCAGTAGCCAATTTGTGTTTATGAGGTAAGCTAGCAGAGGACAAAGCTGGCATCATAGCTTTAGCAGAGAGAGAAAATGAGAAGTTGGTTCTTTGATTATATCATTGAGAAACTGAATTGATCAAATCTGTAGGTACCCAGCATCTAAAAGCAAGAGCCCTTTTTGCTTGTATGAAGTATGAGTTTTCCTTATTGCTTTAATGAGTTGAAACAGAGTTTCAGTTACTTGCTACTAAAAGCATACTTATTTGTTGCAAACTAAATATTCTCTCTCTCTCTCTCCCTCCCTCTATTTCTCTCTCTCTCTCTCTCTCTCTCTCTCTCTCTCTCTCTCTCTCTCTCGCTCTCTTTTTCTGACTTTTGAGATCCTTAACCTATGGCCTCTTCTTTCTTCTTTGTCTAAAACCTGTTTCAATACACTCCATTTTTTAGCCAAACTGTAAGACCAGAAACGATTTTTAAAAAATATTATTTAATTTCCACGACCACATCTCTATACAGACTGACCTTCTTTTTGAAAAAAATCCTCTGTTTATTTTCTGCATGTTAAAACCCTCCAGATCCACCCATCTCATATATTATCTTCTCATGAAAGTTTCCTGATTCCTGGAATGAATCTTCTCTCTTTTAAACCCATATTTTAATACATTCACATTGCCCTCATGATACTAATTTAACCTGTTCTACAGTTTTATGTACAATTCTAAATCTTCTCCCTACTCATACTCTTCTTGGTCTGCTTTAAATATCTGATGCAAGATTTTGCATATTGAGTAAATAGTTGTTAAATTTATATTTTGAAAATATTTCACAACATGCTGCTATTAGTGCGTTAAGCAACATCTTAACATAATTTGTAAGGCACCATACTTAGAACAGGGAAAAATGAGTATCTAATGATTAATACTTTTTGGTTGGCAATCACATGCTACAAATAATGCAATGTGCTTTTACACACATTTGCCCTAGGTAACGAGTTGGCTACAGTGATTGCATTGGCAGTGCATTTTTACAATATATATCAGACACTTTAAAGAGATAAATGGAAGCTTGCCATATAGGATGCCAAATTTAAAATCTTATTCTTTGTTAAGTTAAAAAGAATAGAGGTGGCCGGGCTTGGTGGCTCAGCCTGTAATCCTGCACTTTGGGAGGCCAAGGTGAGTGGAATGCCTGAGCCCTCAGGTTCGAGACCCCCCTGGGCAACTTGGCGAGACCTTATCTCTACAATAAATAAAAAAAATTAGCCGGGCATGGTAGCGCGCGCCTGTAATTCCAGCTACTTGGAAGGCTGAGGCGGAAGGATCGCCAGAGTCCAGCTCGTCGAGGCTGAGGGAAAAGATAGAAACATATATCAGTTTATGGTTATGCTTCTTACTCAGATGAAATGCCTCTGCTTTAGCATGTTAATATTTCAATCAGAATTGAAATTTTACTATTCTTGTTCCAGCTCCTTTATTTTAAATAATTGAATTTACCTGGAGACACAAAGGTAGGGAGAGTCAGGAAACTACTTACATTGACTGAGTGGTTAATATATGCCCAGGCACCATGCTAAGGTTTCTACATACATTTTTTTAAATGTTATCATTGGAACTATTCCACATTGTAGATAATTTTATCTCCAATTTACTAATGAGAAATCAGAAGCATAGTATAGTGCTCACAAATACAGCCATTATATGACAGAGCCAAGATTTGTATCTACATAACTGGTTAACTAAATCCAGGTTGCCTTCACCAAATATATAAGTATCTTAATATTTTGAATTGAGGATCAAAAATTATGTTGAATAATACAGAATTTTTAAAATGTAAACTTAAAAACTCACAAGTTAGTAGAAGCAAATGCCCATAAATAATAAAATATAAGGAAAAATCTAATAAGACCATAAGGAGTTCAGAAATGAAATGAAATGCTACAATGTCCAAATTTAGAGTTGGATATGGATAAGGTATTTACAAAATGAGTACGGAAATCATAAGCAAAATAATGCATTAATAAACAGAAACTTCTATAGGCAACTTATGTTTAATCCCAACTGAAGACTCTAAGGAACCATGTGGAATGCACTTCAAAATTGCCCCACCAGAAGACTGGGGAGTTGGTGTATTTATCTACCTACTCACATCTCTCCTTATTTACAAGTTATCTCTGGGGTGGGGTGGGGGGTTGCTATACCCTCAGCAAATCAGGACTTTTCTGCACTACATGCACTGCACTGGGGAAAGTCCTCAGGCAAACAAGGAGAGATGCAGGCATTTGCGGTGAAAAACTGTCAGACTACACATGTACATGCATGGCACCTGTCCACAGCTCAAAGGAGAAATGGGATGACTGACACAGCCATGAAACTATGAGAATGTAAAGCAGAGAATATATAAGGAATGTTGAGAGAATTAGGACAGGAATCACAGAGGAGATGACATTTGAACTGGGTATTGAAAGATAGGTAGAATTTAACTCAGCTAGGTAGGAAACAAGTAAGGAAGCAAGGTAGGAAGTAGAGCTGAGTTTTGCTCAATTTTATCCTACTCTGACCACCAAATTTAAAATTGCAACCCTTCATTCTCACCACCTCTCACCACAATTCTGACCCCTCCCTTACCTGATCTACTTGTTTTTCATAGCAACTTCTAGCATACAATATAATTAATTCATTTGCTATATTTATCATTTACTGTCTATCCCATCTACCTCCATTGTAATATAGGTTCCAGTAAGGCAGAAATGATTGTCTATTTTGTTCACTAAAGTACCCTAAGTGCCCAGAACAGTGTCTGGCATTTTAGAGTTGTTTAATAAACATTTGTTGAACCAGAGTGAATTTGATAATTAAGCTCTTGAGCTACTGTATGGATATCTATAAGCTTAATGAAGATAGAGTCTCTAAAAAGAGAAGGAAGCATGAGCAAAAAATTAATGAATTCAATTTGGCACCCAGTTGAATCCAAGGTACTTATGAGACATTCAGGCATGTTTCAGCACCCTAGGGAAGGAAGAAGGGCAATGACTCAATGTTTTATTGGCACTCTGTGTTTTTGCTGTTTAATTTTATATTCAGCATCATACATTTGGTACATTTTCAAGGATCTCTTTTTCTCAGTAAATCATCTATATTTATAGTATGAATATACTCTGGCAGGCACAATAATCTCACTTTTTTTTTTTTTGGCATCATCTATCCTCAAGGGCCTCTAGGTTTTTGTGCTAAAAAGTTATTTCTCTTATAGTTTTGCATTTACTTTTTTAAACCGAGAGCATTTGTCACAGGAGCTGATTCTGCTTAGCACCTCCCACTCACTCAGTGTTGCCCTTCACATTACTACCAAACTCAGAAATCAGATTTCTTTGGGGTTCATTCATAGGATTCTCCTCTATGTCTTCAGAAGTGGACACTGTCCTTTGACATTGTGTCATAAGCAGTCTTAAAAGCAAGATTATCTTCTAACTAGCATCAGTACTTGTATTAGTCCTAGTGTGATCAGAAAGACATTGGAAAGGTTCATATGATAGCCAATGTCTGTTTCTGATATTTACTTTTATACCTGCTTCACCCTGATAAAATGAAACTTGCTTATATAGATTACAATAATTTGGAAATTTTCTTAATTGTGCTTATGTTTACCTTTTTGCTAATGATGGAGAAATGGTTTGTTAAGTTAAAACCATTGTGAACAGAATGCTTCAAGTTTATAACTAATTCAAAGAAGAAATTACTTTCAGGCAACCTCAAGTAATTTAGAAGCACATTTGCATATAAATACCTGTGATGACAGGTTAATTACAATTGTTTTTATTTATTTTTTGAAACTATTTCCCAAAAGCATTCTCTTAAACTACATTTTCATATTGTAACATCTAGTTTCCTTGAAAGTAAAACAAGTGTGGTTTTTAAAAATATATTCAATAATTTAGATTTGCTACTAACTCTGCTACCACCCAATGAATAAAGTTTGCCAGTGACTTATTCACCGGTCATGAAATAACAACATCAGATTAAAATGGACTGGGCACATAACATCAGTAAGGGTGCCTGATCCTAATCCAGGCAAAGTGAGGTCCAGTGGGAGGCCCAAACTTCGCCTGTAGGTAAACCACTTATGTATGTAATTCTGACTTGTACCTCACGACTTTAAAATGAAATGAAATGAAATTTTAGAAAAAGAAATTTTAAAAATGTCAAAAGTCCAATTGAAAGTGTCAATATTTAAAATTTTTATTCTAAAGATGTGGGGTACAATTCAGCGTTAGATATACAGATATTCATTATGCAGGTATCCTTGGTGATGAGATGTGACCGCCCTCCCCTGGCAGTTTCCCACTACTGTCAATTCCCCCCTCCCAGCAGTTATTTTTTAAATTCAGATTTTAATATTAAGTAAGAGTTGCTTAAAAAGAAAGAGTAAGTACTGATGGAATATTATTTATGCCAGACATTGCAGAGTCCCCTCATGAACTACGGCATAGCAAGAAGGAACAACTGCCATTTCTGTCCTTAGACAAAGCAAACCGTTGAAGGGATCTTGTGCCTAGAGGAACAGGTAGGTACCTAAAAAGTTCCCGTGTTCTGATGACTTTCTCCAAGTGTCTCATTTTCTGATTACTAATGTTTCTATTGCTTATTTCACAGTGCAAACTCTAGTGTCTTTTTATCCTAATAAGAAATGCTGAAAGGTATCTGTTATAAATATTGTGTTGCTCTGTTCCCTTCTCCAACTATAGTCTGCCTCTACTTCAGCCAGTTCTCCATATTAAAATTTATCTTTTCTCTATCCTGATTAACAGCACTTCTACCTCTGTTTGTTTCTGTGTCAGAAACCTCAGTGTCATCTACAACAACTTCTGCCCTCTCACTTATTTTATGGAATCCATCGCCAATTTCCGCCAATTTTACTTCTCACATATATATCTCTGGAATCTATTTTATCTACTCTATTTCCACTGCCATTTATTTGGTTCTGTTCCATATACTATCTCTTTACTCCTTGATAAATCTTCTTTTCTCCAGTCTGTTCACTGCACTGGTACATAAGAGATTTGTTATCATAGCTTTGGCAGGGCTTTTAGCATCAGGTCTTTACAGAACACATTAAAGCAGAAAAGGACCACTTTGCCTTCTCCCCTTTAATTAGGGAACAAATGCCTTCCTAGAAGCCCTACCCCTCCGAGTACCTTATTGACCAGGTCACATGCTCACTCCTTCACCAACCACTAAAATATGGAAATGTTCAGCTTAGACTAATCATGATTAATTTTGTTAACTTAGCATGGAGCCTATTGAGTAAAATCAGGCTTCTTTAAATGCAGGCGAAAAAAAGAGAGGAGTTAAAAACCATGGTTATTAGGCAACCAATATCTGCTGCATCTAGAAATCATGAAATAGCAAAATGGTAGCTTTCATCCATTTTTAAGAGAGAGAGAAATACTGAAACACAATAGTTATACAGTGACATGCATCTCTTTATTTTTAGAAATGTTCTTTCAACAGTCTCTCTGAAAGAGGCTTTTATGTTGCTGAAAAATAGGTGTATTGAAAATCTAATAATTATACCTGTGTAAAAATATAAAGAAATGGATCAAGATAGTAATATACTTTTTATGTTTCAACCTGGACAAGTGGGTTTGGATCTCAGTTTATCTAATACATATCACCATTAATCTCATGACATACATCCAAAGGGCAAGTATAGCACATACAAATAATTGCTTGATCTCCATATGACTAGTTGTGCACTTAGTATTTGTTTCAAAGCATAACCTGACACGTCTGATTTGTATTTGTGTATACTGCTACCATCTGCCCATTTAAAGACAAAAAGCAATTGTAAAACAATGGCCAGTGGTATCCAAATAAAGGTTAGGTGGAACCCAGTGAAAAGAGTAGAGAATATCATGGTTTTTAAAAACTCAAGTTTCAAATGTATCGCCACTGTGACACATTCTGAATGTCATTAGCCTCTGTATAATGGTTTCTTTACTTGGCCCTAAGCTGGAACTCAATTTCTGCTTTTCTGCAACATGCTCTCGTGTTGTTTTATTTTTATACAGAGCAATGAACATTATTAAATGTTTTTGCATGTAGGTTGTGAAAAACAGTAAACAACTATTACACCAAAAGGTTAAATTTCTTATGGCAAGTTAACAGTACAATCTACCAAATTATTACCCACAATCATTTTTTTTCATGTACATTTCTCTTGGGTTTGTCTATTCTAGAAATTATACTGATAATGAGTTTTTGGATACTGATTTGATATGACACAGGGTCATATTTGAAAGCTTTTTATCAAAATAACTGGAGATGTAATTTTAAACACATCTCATCAATACAGCTGTCTTTAATCTCTGGGGATAAATAGTGACAAATGAGGCTCAGCTTTTGACTTGTTTAGCTGCTGCTGAAACAGACTGGGTATTTTAATGGAGTTTTTAAGTGGATAATAGGCATGCAGTAAGCATTCTGAGGTATGATAATGAGCTCTATGTATGGATGCAGGACTATATTTTTCACTATGTTTCTGTACAAGAAAGTATTTGCAATTTATAAAAGAATCAGAAGTCTATTTACATGACTACTGGGATGTGAGCTAAGTTTTCTTATGCATTTAAATATCCCTATTTTCACACCCACTACAGCCATTATTTAGTTTACAGATTCATTAAACTGTATAATGTGTACTTATTAACTGACAAAGAAATCATGTCAAATTAGGTGTAGATTTTTATTACTTAAAAAAAAAAGAAAGTACACAATAATGTAATTTGCTCACAAAGTCTTTGAATCACAAAATGATTATGAGGAGAAAAAAAGTTTGGATAAAAATCTTTCATCCAAGCCTTCAAATTCATGTATTTAATGTTAATGTACTCCAATTACAGGAAACCACTAGCTGTGATTTCAGCATTGGTTTGATGAAATCAACACCATATTCTCCAATTGCTGAAATGTTACATACCACATAAATGACCACATAAATAACTACAACCAGAATACAGGAGTCATGAAATCCTGGAAAACAAATCAGAAACTCTTGCTCTTGCAAATCTCAATGTGGTTAGTGTAAAAGAAAGATAGAGTAAGTAGAGGTAAAAGTAAGAGTTTGGGTGTTATGACAATAAAGTATTCCAGTTTCCTAATAAAAATAATAATTGATTTCATTGAGAAAGAATATACAAGAATGAGAATTTTTATAATGCCTTATGTTATATTTTCCATTATACATACCCTATAAAGAATGAGAATATGGTTTTACAAAATCAGTATGGACTTCGGTGCAAACAAGTCTGAATCTATCCTATCTCTGGCACTTACTAGCTGTACAGTTGTGGGCAGACTACATCATCTTTATTCTCAATGTTCTCATTATTAAAATGTGTTGGGGGTATACTTCTGATTTAAATGATGAATTGATTTTATTTATAGCCCTATGAAGTTAAGATATTCTGAAGGACCCTGTAAATACTATAACAACTAGATCATATATATATATATATATATATATATATATATATACACATATATATGTACACACACACACACACACACATATCTGTATTCTTTTAAAGGAATTACTGGAGTTATGGCAATAAAGGACAAATTTAATAACTACCTCCAAAATTTTGTTTAAATAGTGCTAAAATAAAAATGTTTGGCCAAGTACAAATTCCAGTATCAGGGCTGCTAACAGAAGACTTTACCTTAGATTAGCTGCAAAGTGGAAAGACTGAAACTAAAAATTTCCTACTGGGTTAAGAAATTTCAAAGAACGTCAGACTGGCCAAACATCAGGTAGTGGTGTCAATCTTCTGGCCAGAGCAAATGCAGATTCTTTCTGATGAAGGGCATACTAAAGATAGGCCCTCAGGATTTTCATAAACTAAGATAAAAGAATTATGAGTTCACACTCAAAGATAATAATATAAAAAGCCTCTACTGCAATTATACAAGCAGTAGTGGAGGAAAAGCCTTCTTAGTGAGGATTAG
Organism: Carlito syrichta; assembly: GCF_000164805.1. Classification (NCBI taxonomy): domain Eukaryota; kingdom Metazoa; phylum Chordata; class Mammalia; order Primates; family Tarsiidae; genus Carlito; species Carlito syrichta. Next base: position 200,556 of record NW_007252762.1, on the reverse strand, counting down.
TAAAAGCAACACATTTCAGATTCATATTGAGGGCAACATTATGTTTACAACAAAACAAGAAAAAGACATTACAAGAAAATAAAACTATAAACTGATATCTCTGAACATAGACTTAAAAACCTCTGACCAAACATTAGCAAATTGAATGCAACAATACATAAAATATATATGAAAACATATAAAAAGGACAATACACTATGAGCAAATGGGTGGCCATTTAACAGACTGATTGACAAAATCCATATGATTATCATCATATTTGTAGACAAAGCATTTTTCAAGTTCAACATTTATTCATAATACAAACACAACAAATTAAAAGTAAAAGGAAATTTTCCTGACAGGAAAAAGGACATCTTTTTTAAAAAATGGCATCTACAACTAACATCAAACTTAATGGTGAGAGGCTGAATGCTTTCCTCCTAAGATTGGGAAGAAGGTAAAGATGTACTTTCTTAACACCCCTAATCAACATAGAACTGTTAATACTGACTGGTGCAATAAAGCAAGAAATAGAAATAAAAGACTTACAAATTAGATAAAAAACTGTCTGTATTCACAGAAGACATGCTTATCTATGTAAAATATTTTTAAAATATACAAAAATAACTCCAAAAACTAATAAGTAAGTTTATCAAGGTTGCAGTATACAATATTTACATACAGAAGTCAATCATATTTCAAAATACTAGCGACAAAACTCAGAAATTAAGACTGAAAAATAATACCACTGACAACAGTATTGAAGGGAAAAAAGTAAACTAATTAGGTAAAAATCTAAGAAAATATATTCAGTAATTATATGCTGAAAACACAAACTACTGAAAGGGATTGGCAGTAGTGGGAAACTTCCAGGGGAGGGGTGCATAATGAACATTTGTATACCTAACCCTGAATTGTACCCTACATCTTTAAAATAAAAAATTTAAAAAATATATAAACTACTGATGGAATAAATCAAGTAATACAGAATAAATGGAGAGATATACCATATTTGTAGTTTAGAAGGTTTGATGTAGTTAAGATATGAATTCACCCCAATTTTATCTCTTGATTAAGTACAATCTCAAACAAAATTTCAACCAACTTTTTTTACTTATAAACAAGCTTATTCCAAAATTTATATGGTGTTGGAATATTTTATGTTGTCTAGGTATAGAGAATCATATCATCTGTGAAGAGAGATAATTTAACTTCCTCTCAGGATACAAAAATCAACACTTAAAAATTAATCGCATTTCTATACAACAAGCAGACTGAGAACCAAATCAAAAACACAATCTCATTTACAACAGCCACACACACGCACAAAAAACCTTGGAATACATCTACCTAAAGAGGTGAAATACCTTTACAATGAGAACTACAAAACATTGTTTAAAGAAATCAAAGATGACACAAGCAAATGGACAAACATTCATGCTCATGGATTGAAAGAATCAATATTGTTAAGATGTCCAAACTACCCAAAGCAATCTACAGACTCAACACAATTCCTATCAAACTACCAGCAACATTTTTCACAGACCTAGAAAATATAATACTAAAGTTCTTATGGAAGCAAAAAAGAGCCAAAGTAATTCTAAGCAAAAAGGACAAAACCAGTGGCATCAGACTTCAGACTTTATTACAAGGTCATAGTAACCAAAACAGCATGGTAATGGTACAAAAATAGACAATAGACAAATGAAACATGACAGAGAACTCAGAAATAAAAATCACTACTTACAATCAACTAATTTCTGACAATGCTGACAAAAGAAAACATTGGGGAAAGGACACCTTATTTAACAAATGGTGCTGGGAAAACTGGCTAGCCACATACAGAAGAATGAAACCGAACCCCTACCTATCACCAAATACAAAAATTAACTCAAAAATGGATCAAGGACTTAAATGAATGACCTCGAACTATAAAAATCTTAGAAGAAAACTTAGGGAACACTCTCCTGGATATTGTCTTAAGTAATTAATTATTGACCAAGTCCTCAAAAGCAAATGCAGTGAAAACTAAAATTGGCAGGTGGAACCTTATCAAGCTAAAGAGTTTTGCAGCATCAAGAGAGTAGAGACAACCCACAGAATAGGAAAAAAATACTTGCAAACTATGTATTTGACAACAACCTAACATCTAGAATTGATAAGGAACTCAAACTAAATGACAGAAATAAAACTAATAATCCCATTACAAAGGGGTAAAGGACATGAACAGACACTTCTCAAGGGAAGACATGAAAATGGCCAACAAACATATTAAAAAATGCTCAGCATCACTTAATCATCAGAGAAATGCAAATCAAAACTATAATGAGACACTATCTCATACCAATCAGAATGGCTATTATTAAAAAGTCAAAAAAATAAAAAGATCTTGGTGAGGCTTCAAAGAAAAGGAAACACTCATATATTGCTGGTGGGAATTTAAGCTAGTTAAACTCCTGTGGAAAACAGTTTGAAGAATTCTCAAAGAACTAAACATAGATCCACCATTTGATTCAAGTCCCATTACTAGATATATACCTAGAGAAAAAGAAATTGTTTTACCAAAAAGCCACCTGCACTTGTATGTTTATCACAGCACTATTCACAATAGTAAAACACTGAATCAACCCAGGTGCCCATTGATGGTGGATTGGATAAAGATAATGTGGTACATATACCACACAGCTATGAAAAAGAACGAAATGTCATTTGCAACAACATGGACGCAGCTACAGGCCATCATTCTAAGTGAATTAGCACACAAATAGAAAACCAAATACCATATGTTCTCACTCATAAGAGGGAAGTAAACACTGGGCACACATGGGCACAAAGATGGGAACAACAGACACTGGGCACAGCTAAAGAGGTGAGTGAGGGGAAATAGAGGATGCAAAACCACCCCAGGTACCTTGATAACCACCTGGGGGAGAGGAAGTGGGCTCATTAGAAGGCCAAGCTTCACCGTCACACAATATAACTATGTAACAAATCTTCATATATACCCCCAATTCTAAAATAAAATATAAAATTTGAAAAATAAACAAATCTTTCCAAACCAGAAAATAAAGCAAAATTTATATGGAAAAGCAAAAGTTCTGTAATGGCTTAATAAATTTTGAAAAGGACAAAGTTAGTGGGCTCATGCTCCTGCTTTTAAAATGTGGTAAAAATCTACAAAATCAGGACAGTTTGTATTAACTTAAGGATAGACAATTAGGTCAATGGAACATAACAGAGATGCCAGCAATAGACTACACATACACAGCAAATTGATTTTGACAAAATGAAAAAAAAAAATCACTGGGGAAAAATGATAAAATCTATGGTGTAATTTTTTAAATTATAGCAGAGGAATAAGGAATAAGATAAAAATATAAAACAGATGTTAAGGAAAATAGAGAATAGAATGAGAGTTCTAACATATGTCTAATAACAGTTGCAGAAGAGATTAGAGAAAATGGTTAAAATAAGTATTTGAAAAGTTAATGGTATTTTCTGATTATGAAAAATATGAATCTATACATATAGGAAATGTATTATAAATATCAAGAAGGTTAAGTTAAAAAAAATCTACTTTGTAGTGAAGCAAAGGATACAAAATTTAAAAGGCAGAACTTTTTTTTTGAGTTGGAGTCTCACTCTGTTGCCCAGACGGGAGTGCAGTGGCTGCTCCCAGCCACCAAAGCCTCAACCTGCTGGGCTCCAGCGATCCTTCCACCTTAGCCTTCCAAGTAGCTAGAGCTACAGGCGCGTGCTACCACACCCAGCTAATTTTTTGATTTATTGTAGAGATGAGGTCTCACCAAGTTGCCCAGGTGGGTCTCGAACCCGTGGGCTCAGGCAATCCACTCACCTCAGCCTCCCAAGGCGCGGGATTACAGGCTGAGCCACCAAGCCGGGCTTGGCAGTACTAACTTTTTTTTTTAAATCAATATTTTTTATTATGATATTGTGGGGTACAGTTAAGGGTTAGGTATACATATATGCTTCATTCAGGCACCCTTGTTAATAAGAGTGTCTCCCCGTCCCCAGACAGATGTTTACTACCATTAGTCCTATCTCCCTTCCCCTCCCCCCCCATAGGTTCCCACCACTGTCAGTCATTTTCTTATGGTAGTATTTTGGGTGATCAAGGTCCACTATATGAGTGAGAACATGTGATACTCCAGTACTATCTTAAAAGCAATTGGAGATAAGGGGTTACCTACAAAGAAACAATTAGTGAGACATAAGACTTCCTAACAGTAACAATGGAAGCCAAATGACAGTAGAATAATATCTTCAAGTTGGAGTGTTAAAAAAAACCACTCTCAACCTATTTCCTTGACATAACTAACTACCAGTTGGTTTTTCTATGATGCAGCAGCAAACAATTCCCAACTTATCCAGTTTATAACAGTAAAGATTTTTTTCTTGCCTATATTGCATATGGGCTCATAGCAGTTAATGCACTAGCTCTGGATCATGTGCTATCTTTATAAAATCTAGACTGTAGAAGCAATTTCTATTTGAAACAGTGTTTTTCATGACAAAAGGAAAGGAACAAGGACAAAACAATGCAATAACTCTTAAAGATTTTGCTAGGCCTGGCATACATCACCCTTGCTTACATTCTATTGGTTCACATAGTTCTTATGTACAAGGTGAATTTCTAGGTGGTAGGAAAGTACACTCCTGCCACAGAGAGACATAGCTAATTATACAGCAAATACCAGGGATCTATAATATTCTTAATGGAAAGGGGAGCAATAATTTACCGTTCAGTTTATCACAGTTTAGTATTGCATGCCTAGATCATATCTGTCTTTCAATAACAAGGCAAAATAAATCATTTTCAGGTAATTGAAAGTGAGAGACTTTACTACTTATAAATCTTTAAGGAAATTCTGAAGAAAAAAATATATAGTAAGAAGATTTAAAATGCAAGAAAAACGTTAAACAACATGAGCATGTAACAAAATCTGACATTGTTTGTATAAAATAATAAAAATACCTAAATTGCAGTGTAAAAACAAAACAATAGAATTAACATGTGTGCGTGTGTGTGAGAGAGAGAGTAAATTCTGAACAGATTATTCTTTGTTGATGGCTGTAAATGCCCATCCCTCCTTTCTTCCCTCTGTGTCCCTAACCCCTTTGGGTAACTCCTAGTATACTAATTTTGCAAGATTCTAATCAGACATCCTACAAAAAGCCTTCCAAGATCAACCTCATTCAAAGTCTGGTTCTACTAAGCTTTTGTCTAGCACCCTGCCATAGTACTCTCTCATAAAAAATTATCAAGTTGTACTGTTATTGTCTGTTCATTTTTCTGTCTCTCATACTAAGTTGTGGATCAGGATCTTTGCCATTTTTGGTATATATTTCATGCATCTAGCACAATGACTGTAGGCCCCCAATAAATAGTGAAGGACAGAAATAAGTAAGTGTAGGATTGAAAGATATATATTTTTTCTTTTGTAATTGAATGTTTTAAACATTTATTAATATTTGTTTTGGGTAGTAAATGCCATTTATTATTATTATTATTATTTTGTTTGTTTGTTTGTTTGTTTTGAGTTGGAGTCTCACTCTGTCGCCCTGACTGGCGTGCAGCGGCCGCTCCGGCCACCGCAGCCTCGCCTGCTGGGCTCCAGCGATCCTTCCGCCTCAGCCTTCCAAGTAGCTGGAAATACAGGCGCGCGCTACCACGCCCAGCTGATTTTTTAATTTATTGTAGAGATGAGGTCTCGCTGCCCAGGCGGGTCTCGAACCCGCGGGCTCAGGCAATCCACTCACCTCAGCCTCCCAAAGGCGTGGGATTACAGGCTGAGCCACTGAGCCCGGCCATTTATTATTTTTATACACTTCCAGTGAATTCAGTTTTGCTTAATAATTCATAGTTTGTCATAACTTTTCCTGAGAAGCGGAGAAAAAAGAGAAATGCTATCAGTGCATAGATAAGATCACTGGAGCTCAAAACAGGTAATATCTCTTCAGAAGGTAGTGCTAGCATTCAAATCCAAATCTCTTTTTTTAAAAAACAGCATTCAGCACATAAAAATGATTCTTTCAGATGATCAAAACTATAGTTTCTTATGTGGTGTGAATAGAACAAAGAGCTCCGTATTTCATATAAAAATAGTACAGCTTAATGTGGAATGCAAATAATATAATTATCTAAAATCCATATAGCTATTACTTTTTCCCATTTTTTCAAAAAATAGCTGACGTGACCTTGAAAACACCATTTTCTACAATTTGCTTTTTTCCTTTTTTCCATTCAAAATGTATTGAAGTGTTGAGGAACTGATGAATAATTATTTTATACTTCATTCTAAACTCTACCCAGTGCAGACTGCATAAATTCAAGCCTATTATTCTCATAGAATTAATTTCAGATTGATGTTAGTTTACTGTTTCAAGAACATTTAATTGAATCTTTTAAATGAGGGAGATGAAGCGTTTCTGTAAGTAGGTAATTACACTGATATTAGTAAATTATAAGGAATCAATCTGTAGGTACCTCCAAGCTCTGACATGGGAGTAATAGTTCTGTTTTATTAATTTACCATTGTATTTTCTATTTTGTAGCACAAGGAACATCATACCAACAATGAAACGAAAAAACAAAAAATCTCTCACAGTCCCACCTCATTAACATATCCTTTATTTTCACTTTTTATGTTATTTGAATCATGAGTAAACATGTTTTATGTGTTTGCTAGTGTAGTGTACATTTTAATGTTTTTTTCATAACATGATGTTATAAACATTTTTGCATGTTATTTGTACAATAAAATGTTTAATAAATGTTTTATAGTTTACAAATTGATATTCTGATATTTACTGAACCATTTCTCAGTTTTCAATGCTGCTTTCAATTTTTATTACTTTCAACAAGTTAATAATGAGCATTTTTACATATGATTTTGCTTAAAATCATAAAAGTCTCAACAATAACAATAGGCCAAAAAATTTGAACAATTTCAAAGTTTTTACTATTTTGTTTTTAAAAGATTACTACAATTTATAGCCTCAGCAATGTACATGAATGCACCAGTTTCAACACTCACTCACTTGCACATATATACCTATTTAATAGTTGTAGAAAAATGTATCATTTGACTTCATTTCTTTAATAGTCATGTCAAATTTTGTTTCATAAGTGATTGCTTATATGTGCCCTCATTATCTCCTTTTATATAAACATGAATAAACTATAATCCAAGTAATCAAAAATGTTCAACCAATTACTACTTTTGTTCATAAACTAGTAAGGCTTTCTCTCTATATCAATTTTCATCCACTTTCTGGGCCCAATGCTGTGTCACACCAACTATGCTTTCCTGGATAATGAGCTAATTTGCCATTCTTTGAACATGATTTTCACCTTTTTCCTTCTGTACCTTAGCTCATTTTCAACTTCAAACTTCCTTCTCCAGTTATTAAGGGTCCAATCCAAAAGGCACCTTCCTTGTGAAAGATTTCTTAGTTACTTTACTATAACTCTTTTCTCTTTGGAATAACCACAGGACTTTGTTCTATACTCTTCTACTTAATTTTTTAATTCTCTGCAATGTATGGAAAGAACATGGACTTTCAAATTGTACAGGTGTGACTTAATATTAAGCTCTTATCTAAGTTATGTCACTTTTCTAAAGATTAGTGTGTCAGTTTGCTATTTCTGTGTAACAAATCACTCCCAAAACTTAGAGGCTTAAAGCAATAAACATTTATTGTTGTTCTTAAATCTATGAGTAAGCAAAATGACTAGCTGGCAATAGTGATGTAGGATGGTTTCTGCTAGGGCTCCTTCCCACATATTTTCTCAGTCTCCAGCAAGGTAACCTTAACTTTTCTACATGGAAATGACAGAGTTCCAAGAGGAAGCAAGTGGAAGGCCTCTTAGGGACTTAGCTAAAAAATGATTGCAAATTTCCTGTCATTTCCACCACATTGTCTTGGCCAAGCACTAATCACAAGGGCAACTCAGATTCAAGTAGTAGGAAATTAGACTCCATATCTTGATGGTAAAAGCTGTCATAATCAGCATACGGGAATATCTGCAGTTCAGGGTTATTAGAAATTAAACAGAATATTTAATTACAGTGATTACATAGAACATTTTATATGAAATTAAATAGAATATTTGATTATAGAGTCTTTAGCAAATATTTTGAATATAAATCCATACTCAATATATGTTAAACTACCTATTTATTATATAACTTTACTCCTCAGTCTTGCATATAGATCTATAAGCAAAACCAAAATAGCAGACTATAGAAATATGTATTTTAGAATACTTTTTGAAAACAGATTTTGAAAAGCATTTTAACACAAATATGCAATTAAATAGATGCACTACTACTTCAGATTATATTTAACTTTATGCAAATAATCATATATAAGATGTATTAGCCCTATATTATATATATATATCATATTATATATTCCTAAGTTTCCCAATTTATATTTTTCTGAAATATAAAAATTGGGAATTTTTAAAGGAGATATTTTATCAAATCAATATATAATCTGTGCAGAACCATTATTTTTTTTTTATGTGAGCAAAATAAATTATATAAATTCTACATCGCATGCTGGGAGAAAATCAGTATAGCTACACACTCATGCTTCAAGAATTTTTACTATATTAGAAATCTATAGAAACATAACACATTTGAACTTCACTGCCTCAGTGTGTCTCATACAGGCATGGTGAGAACACATTCCCATGAGTTTTACTTGCTGAAATAAAGCTCATATAATGTTTCGTAGTCAAACAAATATGCTGATTTTATTTACAATTTTAGAAGCTAGTTTTTCTTGTCAAAGAGCTTTGAAATAATAATCTGCATAAAACAATATGACATTTTAAAAATAGCTAAATTAGAGCAAATTGCATATACCTGTGTTTATACATGTAGTGAAACTCAGAACTGGGATTTGAGTCATAGGAAAATCGATGCAATTTTTCTTATTCAATGAGAGAATATAAACCCCTATGATAATGAAACACTTAATTTCCTAATTAATCTAGTACTTATTCACATGTTTGTATAGAACCCTGAAGTGGTACTTCAATCTTTCTAGCATTTGATTGGTATTTTATCTTTTACTCATGTCAAAGGTAGTTTTTCATACATGTAAAAAAAAAAAAACAGCAAAAAAAACCCACCCAAGCTTAAATGTGCTGTACACAACACTTAAGCTTTTAAAATCATTGTTTTAAAATTGTAATATACATCAATAAGGGTATCTGATCTCAAACAAGGTGAAGTGGGGACCAAAGTGAGGCCCAAACTTTACTTGTACAATGACCATTTGCATACCTAAGCCTGAATTGTACCCCACATCTTTACAATAAAAATTTAAAAACAAATAAAAATAAATAAATAAACAAACAAAATTGTAAAGTAGTTCAAAAGACTCAGGCAACAATATGGAATAATTAAATATATAATAATATAAAGAAAATCACGTGCTCAGTCCCTGTGTTTATCATATTCCCATACTATTCCATACTTGCTTTAAACGTAGTGAGGGTTCTGTATAAAATCTTTTGTATTTTCATTATTTTTCCTCCCTTTTAGCGGTAATCTATTCTCAATAATTCAATGTTTATCATTTAAATCTAGATTTTCTAATATTTCTACATTTTTATATATAGCAATATGTATTATGATTATGCGGAATTTTAAACTATATGAATGGTATCATTTTATATGCATTATTTTCAAATCACTTTGCTGTATTAACATTATAAATGTGATCTTCATCCATATTAATACTGCATATATGTTGCTCTAGTTTATTTATTTTGATGGCATTCATTTTACTGCATTCTATTTTATGAGTATAACACACAATTTATTCTCTTGTTGGACACTTCACATATTTCCAATTCTTTCCTTTTTCAAACAATGCTACCATAGACAGTCTTGAACATATTCTCCTCTTGTACACGTGAAACAGTTTCTCTAATAGAAAAGGAGCTGCTGAGTTGTGGGAAATATATATCTTCAACTTTAATAGATATTATCAATTTATAATTCACTAGCTGTATATGAAAGTTACACAATTTTTCTTTCCAAAATGTTATGTACGTCCTTGATATCATATAATGATACCTGTAACCAATTGTAATTTTTTTCCCCTCTAGATTCAGATGTCAGTATAGTACTCAGCCATGGTAACTGCCAGACTCCCTCCTCATCAACATCATGGGTCATGATTATGCACAAGAGAGGAATTATATCAGTTCCTTCTCCATGGCTCACAGCAAGAAAGAGGTTTATTTTGTGGTAGGTAGGAATCAGGAGTGTTAAACTGGGCACCTGTCTCTGTTCCCATACAGCGTGAATATTTGGTTTAGGTAAAGACTGTGACTATATCCAGGTAAGTCCGCTGCAAATAGGCATACAGATCTCACAGGGCCAGGCATTGGGTGTTTTGAAGCCTGGAAATCAGTAGTAAACATTCTTATTCTTCCATCCTCAAACTCCTCATATTGAGAAGCTCACCTTGTCTTTGGAATGAGACACCTTTTGTCTTTGATGTGCTATAACTCAGGACCCAGAAATTTTTGCCCTCTTTCCCCAATCCCCACATAAGTGGTAAGCCTATTTTGCCAACTGCTCTGACTCTGATGTTTCACATAGCATCAAGTTTTCCTGATACAGTAGCAAGACAATAACCTCTCCAATTCCTAGATGCTCCATTTATTGCAGGAGAGGCAACTGGAAATCAGAGAGGAAAAGAATTCTCTCAACACATACAGAAAATAGTAAAATGTAGAATGCAACCTACTCCTACTTCTTAGCAAAATGTTCTATTATATAATTTATACAAAATGATTCCCTTTAGTTTCTCTAGTTTTTCCTCTGAGATTTTATTGGTATTTGCTAGACAAAATTGTGCTTTGTAATGTATTCCTAGAAATAATGTCATATAAACATGAACTTTAGTCTCAACATTATATAGGTCCTCTGTATACAATATTCTATCCAGGGAAACACTATAATTTACCTGCTGAGTCTTCCAACCACAGAATTTCAGAGCAGGAATAAACCCTCACAAAGTTGCTCAACACTCTCAATTTCCAGATGAGACAAAAGTGAAAAAATCTAAAGAGGTTAAGTTACTTGCTCAGTGTCAGAAGAAATATTATATTAACTTTTTCTGATTGTAACAGTAAAAAATAAAATGAAAATCCACCACAAAGTCAAGTAGAGATAGTTGCTATTAAAATATCTGTTTCTCCAACTAAGTGTCTATTTCTCCAACTGAATGTCCCTTAAGAGGAGAATATAAATAAATTGGGGTATTTATTTAATACCACAATAATTACCACAGTCCTCTTGGGTTTAAATTCAATTTGGGTATTTATTGGATATGTAACCTTGGGCAAATTAATTAATCTATCTGGGCATGTCTCCCTGTAAATAGGGAAAAACAGTAGAGCTGTTTTCAAGATTAGATGTCATAATACATAACATTGTCTGCCAGTAATCAGTGTTTAATGAAGCATAGTTATTATTCTGTCTCAATAAGTGAAAACATAGTTTACACTTCATTATAACAAGAAGGATATATTTTATAGGTATTCTATCTACTATATACATACATATATAGATATATGATCTAATTTATATTTTCAAAATGTGTGTTGTGTTATTCAATTTTGTATTTCCCTTCCCTTTTGTAAAAAGGCATCTATTAGGTTAATCAGAAAACTGAGCTATGTTATGACATGATTTTATCTTAGGAATTGGCACCTTGTTGGGCACAGTCACACAAAAAATGTTGTTATGTCCTGGAACAGATACTCAGTCCAGCAGAAGCATTTAACACACACACCCCATCGCACCTTGGTTTTGAGCAATTAGATTCAAATATGCATTTCAGGTCAGAAAAAAAAGGACAAAGTATATAAAAGGTAAACATAACCATATATAAAAATATGCATAAATATTAAATTATGTATAAACATATGTATAATGCATACATTATACACAAGCATATATTCAAATTGAAAGGAAATATGTTAGAATGCTATTGCTGCTTTTCTCTGGATGTTTTCTATATACTTTTCTATATTTTTATGAATTTTAATACTTTTTATAATCAGAACGTTTCTAAAACAGAAATCAATAAAGGGATGCCTTCTCCACTGTACAAATTATTTAGCATATCTGAAACTAAGTACCTTGCCTAATTGAAGGCAAAGACATATCTTTGCGAGTCCAACTTAGGCTGAATCAATACTTAGAGTATATCATTAATCAAGCCACACCTCTGTGTTTTTGTCTATAATGCTCCAACTGCCTGGTATCATTTTTTCTATGTTTGTCTTCACCACTTCATTAACACCCTAAAGAAAAAAACTAACCATATCTCCAGACACAATTAATTTCTTTCTCTGGATTAAGACTTTTTAAATTACTTACTAATAATTGGCCATACCTACATTGGTGACCCACTGTAGCTTGAACATGTATTTATCATAAACCTGAAACAATGATATTTGCACTTTTCTGAGTGTGTGTTTGTACTTTGAGATTAGAGATTGTCTAATTATTTTTTCTTCCAAGTTTTTAGCAGAATACATAGTCTGTGAATATTTATTGAAGATAGGGAAGGAGGGAAAGGAGGAAGGAAGGAAAGAAAGAAGAAAAGGAAGGAGAAGGAAGAAGGGAGGAACAACCAAATAAATGTTTGGTGATGTGTAAAGAAAGGGTATATCTCATGTAGATTTGAAGCATCCCTGTGAAATTATTTGAGGCAAGTCTACTATTTTCTCCATGCATAGACATACTTCTCCAAAAAACAGCAAAAATTATTAAAATTAGGGTCATGAGAGAAAACAGGATAGATTCAAAAACTGAAAAACTAATTGTTCCTCTGTATTGATATAATAGCATTGATTACATTTTCACATTTTTCATAGTGCCTTTCAAATATAATCTTTTAAAATTTCACAGAAACCCAATGAAAAAATATTATTATTCTCAGTTTAAAGATGATAAAACTGAATTTCAAAAAGGTCAAATAACTTGTTTGAGTTCCCATAACTAAAAAAAAGGCAGTTTATTCTTTAGTAAATTTATTCCAAATCTCTGTGATTTTACACAAACTAGTCTTACTTATCATTTGTGTTTCTCCATTATGTATCAGTAGGGAGGAATCATATATTGTAAACTCTCAGTGACCCAGAATGAAGAAGATACCATCTCAAACATTGCTAGTTATTGTGCCAAAAGGTGCAGAGAACTCGGAATTTCTCACCAGCAATTAACATTCTACCTTGAAGTGACACATGCCACTTTAACAAATTAATAGGTCAGAATTCTTCACATAGCCCACAGAAACAGAAGAGGCCAAGAAATACAATGTCATCATTTGACTAAAAGTGAAGAAAATACAAATATGTGGCAATATTTCTACCTAATATCTAACCCTTCTGAGTGAGAACTTTCTTAATACCAAAATGGAAATAGGATGCTCTTAAAATTTCAGAGTTATGTAAGCACTTACAATTTATATATGTCAAAATAAAATTATAAAAATAATTACAAAAGTAATTGAATGTAATTTCTTATTTGGAAATAAGACTGTCCTGAACGCTGTTCTGAAGCAGATAATTGTGTGCAGTTTAGTCACAATTCTGTTTAGCCCAATTCTAAATATATTTGGAGTTAAGACGTGTAAATATATTCTGATAAACCAGAGTTGAATTGTAGAAAGGGGACAAAAGGACTTCGACAAGATAATTTTCTTTAGGGATAAAGGAAGTGATATGAACAGAAAGCAGTCTCTTTCAATATTAAGTTTTTAGTTGTACCCATTCTAACCCTGTATGAATGTTTAATATAACTGAAATAAAGACCTTTTGTAAATGAATACAAAGATGAGTCTTTGGGTATCCAACTTAGACTGATTTAACACATTACAGTATGTTATAAATTAGGTCACACCTCTTGTGTTTTTGTCTATGCTGTTCTAACTGCCTGTGTATTGGTAGGATTATATATCAGTCAAGGAAGAATAAAGTGGCTTTGTGTCAATTGAAAAGTCTGTTTCACTAGTCTCAGTCAAGATTGGAAACTCAAATAACTCTGCTGTGAAATTGCTTCTTCTAACAACTGAACATAACATCTTTCACAAGTGCAGAGGTGTTTGCATCTTAGCAGCAGTAATGCTGGTTCATGCCATCATAGGCCACTAGAAATAGTGCCACTGGAAGGCCATATCTTCTATGTAGTTTTGGAGGTCAGTAGGTGGACAATCTTCATCAGACTAGTAACAATGGTTGTGACAATAGAAAATGTCAAGTAGTGACTGGTATTCAGCAAATAGTGGTGATTCCAAGGGCACTGACAACCATCTCTGCTTAGGGCAGAGATATATTTCCTTGGAGCTGCATCTCTGCAGAACGGTTGAGGCAGTGGCTGTGGAATCATGAATTGGTTAATAACAATTAATTAACTTCTTCAAAGATTCATTCATCATATACTTACTGTGTATCTAGTCTATGTAAGTCATGGTCCTATATTTTTCTAGGTGTTAGACAACATTTAGTAAACAAATTTTCTGTTCTCATGGAACTAAATTTAGGAGGAGACAGAAAATAAATAAGTACATGAATAAATTCATAAAGCAATTTTTAGAAATTCACACCCAGGATGTGAAAAGACGGAATCAAGGATGACTTCTAGGGTTTGATGAATTATTATGCCATTTAATGTAAAAGTCTAAGAATTCCATAAAAGTTCCAAAACCAGATGCTTACTTTTGGACAAATTTTGAGATGCTGACATAATAGTGGAAATGTTGATTAAGCAGCTGCATATTAGAGTCTGGAGCTTGATGGATATGTTGGAGTATAGCAATGAATCTGTACTGCAATAAGCACTGAATTAGGGGCAGGAACACTGGCGGTGCATCCCAGAGTGTAAAGAAAGATTGGCAGCCAGTGGCTGCCTTGACTAATTTGTAGTCTATATAGCTCATCATTTGTGTATTCCCAGGTATGTCCCAATATTAGGAATCTGTGGGAATACACAAGAGATGTATCCCAACACATGTCCAAATGTGATTGTTTTCATTGTAGACTTTACTTCACAATTAATATTTATGCAATGCTTACAGATTAATGATACTGTATTTGTGGAGACAGTTTGGTATAATGGGAGATTACTGGATTTAGAGCCAAAGTGTGGTGATTCTCCTTCAATGAAGAACTTGTTGTTTCAACTGCTGGGAATCCTACTGGCAGAAAATTATCAGCTAGTAAGTAGCGCATTTGGGGAATGACCACACAGAGAGCACCTTTCCCAAAGTCATGCTCCTCCCCGGGGTGTCCCACAACCAATGATATCTATGTGAGAGTGTTAACACTGGGACATCTAAGTCTCAACTTGGGATCACTCTGCCCAGAGCTCTACAGGATCGAGCCTGGTGGGTTTGGTGGTCATTAGACCTGTAGAAGAAGCTTAGCTTCTTTTTCTGCATAGTCCTGCTAGCCTCTCCTTCAAAAGTGTTAATACCAAGGACATCCTGCATACTACACTCTGTCCTGGTACCTACTATCCAGGGAACCCAACTTGCAACACAAAGATCAGAGTTATTTGTCAGTTTCATTATTTACCATGTAAAAATATGTGTGATTATTTGTGAACATGTCAGCAAAAATATCGACACTCTTTGCACCAGAGGGTAGAGTCTTCATTCACTACTTGTGAATCGGGTGGACCTTTGTTACAGCTTTAATGAATAAACATATGTGGTGGAAATGGTAGCTGTGTGATGTGTGACCTCTGAGTCTAGGGAGTAAAGGCCAGAGATTTCTGTGGTCCCCCTTGGGACATTCACTCTTGGAGCCATTCGTTGTTATGCAAAGTCCAGTTACCCTGTCATTGGTATGTAGAAAGACCACACGGGGTGGGCTGGTGGGGAGGAGGACAGAGAGAGCTGTCTGAGAAGCCCCAACTATTCTAGCTTCCAGGTGTTTCAAGGCACCAAACATGTCAATGAAGTATCTGAGATACCCTCAGCCATGACTTTACTGCAACTGCATGACAGAACCCCAGCAGGGATTGACTAGCTGAGCCCAGGCATTGCTCAGTTGAGAATTAAAAATGAGTTATTGTTTTAAGTTACTGTTTTAGGGTGGTTTTTTCACAGTCATAAAAAATTAACAATTATTATTTTACTTCTCTCAGTATCAATTTATCTATTTATGATATGGGAATAATTTTATTAAAATCTACTGAAGCTATTGCACTAGAATATTGTGGAAATAACATTAACAGTAGGCCAAGTGCAGTGGCTCGTGCCTGTATTCCCAGCACTTTAGGAGACCGAGGCAGGAGGATTGCTTAAACCCTGGAGTTTGGGACAAGTCTGGACAACGTAGTAAGAACCCCCATCACTACACAAAATAAAAATAAATTAATCAGGCATTTGGTGCTCACCTGTAGTCCCAGCTAGTATTACTAGGGAGACTGAGATGGGAGGATCACCCAGGAGTTTGAGCCCAGGAGTTTGAGACTGTGGTGAGCCATCATCATGCCACTGCATTCTAGTATGGGTGACAGAGTGAGACCCTAACTCAAAAAATACATACATCATATATAAACTTGCTTAATAAGCTATAAGAGGCATTACAGGTACAATTTATTATAATCATCTCCATAAATCCTCATTAACTTGAAACAGAGTGTACAGAATACCAAAAAGCATGGTTCCTGATCTCAAGGAACAACAATATTAGTCTCAGCTTGTAATCATTTATCCTAACCATACAAATGTAATCATAAGGGTCTGGAATGGGAAAGGGAAAATGGAAATCAAAACACAGATTTAAATTTGCAACATTTGTTTTTTCTTATCTACCCCTTCTGTATAGCACAGATCAAAAAGGTATTTTCAAGTATATTTGTAGAAGATACAACTTTGTCCAAACATGAAAACTTGGTACTAAACAATTGCATCTCTTACACTCACTAAATATTACCCCTACCACTCTCCTCTCTTTGTTCTCTGTCCTACATATTTTGAATACCTATATCTCTAACTAGACATAAACATCTTTAAAGAAACAATTCAGGGAGTCTTCAAAGTTGTGCCCTAAGAGCAATCATCACAGTACTTTGTAAATAGAAGATACCTAATTCATATTTATAAAATAAATTCCAGAGTACAAATGTGATGTGAAAATACTAAAATATCAACAATTGCTTGTTACCAAGCTCCTTTATGTTTAGTTGAAAATTGAGAATTCAACTACCAGTTTGAACTGATTTCTTTTTTATTTTTTATGTTCCAAGAGTTTTCTCTAGTCTTCTGGCAGCCTGTCAAATATTCCAGTTCCTCTCATTCCTGTCCTTCCAGGCATATTTTGAGATTGCATTTTCTGAGTCCCTTGTGATAAATAGTTATAGTGAATTATGAGTGTCAGTGATGTGTGTCACTTTGGGTGGAACATTTAAGTTATGGTTCTAAACTCTCCCAGAATTCTTGTTCCCTTTGGCAATGATTTGCAAGTTTCTAAGCAGTAGCTGCTCCATTAGCCTGCCTTCCTTGGTGACTATAAGCAGAAATACCTCTTCTCCTTCTGACCAGAAATGAACATCAACAAGAAATAAAACATTGTTGCATTTTAAGCCTTAAGAGATTTGTTGTTTGTATGGTTCTTTTTTTTCCCACAGCATAACTTCCTGATACAGTCTTACTGACATACACCTAGTGACCAGAACTGATTGATTGAAGGGTTTGAGAGAAGAAAGAACACAGCTCCTATATAATTTCTCTCCTTTCCAATCCTTTGTCAGTAGAATCTAAATTGCTTTAGTAATTCAGCACTTAAGTTGAAATGCCCAATTGTTACCATAGAGACCACAGCCCAGCATTTCCAATGACTGAGTCAAATATACTTTAGGCTTCCCAAACTCTATGTTAAAAATAGCCTATTGTATCTCAAATTATGTCTTTATTTTTTTATTTTTTGAGTTGGAGTCTCACTCTGTCGCCCAGACTGAAGTGCAGTGGCCGCTCCCAGCCACCGTAGCCTGGATCTGCAGGGCTCCAGCGATCCTTCCGCCTCAGCCTTCCAGGTAGCTGGAACTACAGGCGTGCGCTACCACGCCCGGCTAGTTTTTGATATATTGTAGAGATGAGGGCTCGCCAAGTTGCCTGGGTGGGTCTCGAACCCGTGGACTCAGCAATCCACTCGCCACGGCCTCCCAAAGTGCTGGAATTACAGGCTGAGCCACTGAGCCTGACCTCAAATGATGTCTTTAGTTGTCTTAGATGAGTTCCCCAGAAAATACTTTCAGCAGAAATTTGTTTGCAGAAAGTTTATTCGGGAGTGCTGCTGTCCAGAACACTTGTGGCAACAGCAGAAAACAAATTGGCCAGAGATGCTGAATCGCGATGCAGTCAGAACAAAGGCCTCAGCTGATGGTATGAAGAACCGTTTAAATGGTCCTTTATAGTTGTACTGGTTGAAGCAAAGAGCATGGACTTTGGTGTCTCTTTATCAAGCAGTCATCAGATATGAGTGGCCCCAGGGGAAGAGGCGTAATTTTCAGCCAGACAGCTTCCTTCAGCGAGTGTAATGCCCAGGAAAGGACTCAATGTTGAGCTGTCAGCAGCCAACACTCTTGCCAACTGGAACAATGTATGCCTGTGTCCTGAAGAGGGATTCTGCAGGGTGCAATACAGCATCCAGATATATAAGTTTTAGTAAGTTTAATATTCAGGTATATAAGTTTCTGATAAAATCACTGGCAACCACCAGGCTATCTCCTACTGAAACCATTACTTCAGGTTTTGTCCACAATGATCTCCCACTTGGACTGCTGTTTTCATCCCCAGCTATCAAAAGGATATTTAGCCAGGCATGGTGCCTCAAGCCTGTAATCCCAGTCACTCAAGGAAGCTGAGGCAGGAGAATCATTTGGGGCCAGGAGTTCAAGACAAGCCTGGTCAATATAGTGAGATCCCGTCTTTAAAGAAAGAATTAAAATTTTAAAAAGCATATTTAACCGTAAGAATTTAGCTAAAACATGACCTAAGAAAATCCTCCAAAAATACTCTCCTGATAGTGTTCCCAATCGTGATTTTTTTTTCTTCTTATGGACATTCTTGACACTCTATACCAATACTGTTTTATAAGTTTGCTTTGTGTAAGGAAAAGCTCCTCTAAATGGATGACTGCAGGACTAGTCCTCAAACCTGAGGCTTTGAGAAACTAAGATGAAAGTGGGAGGAAGTAACTTGAGGGATTCAGATAGAGACTCTTAAGTCTCATTTGTTTCTCTGGGTCCTACACAGATAATACTAAGACGGTTAGTCCCAGAGTGTTTTGTAGTCTGATGTCTCATCTTGTAAGCCAGATTCCTCTGTTTTCACCATACTCTGTGGATTGTTTCCCCAATATTATTCCCGAAGTTCAGAAAAAGATTGTTTAAAAATTACATTCCTGACTTGGCCTTGCTTCAGAGACTTAAAGGGACAGCAGATCACTTAAATTCCTTCTCAGATATTTTGCCCCCATTCTTCACCTCTGATTCTATCCCCATTGGTGGCTGAAGTGTGCATAGTGGTCCTGGTGTTAATAATTACGGGATTTTATCAAGGGATAGGGAAATGGTAGAGAGTAAAAATCTGGGTTGTCAGGTCTAATTGTTCTTTTCCTAGTAGAAATCCTCCCTACAGAGTAAACCTTTTATTATCTGTTATAAATTTTATTTTTCAAGAAGAAATTTCTTTATACTTTCAATTAAAATTATTTGTACACAATTTTATTTCCTCATTGGAACTTAAATTACTTGAGATAAAGAGTAAATTTAGGAAAATCACTAGACACCTTACTCTTCCCATTTGCAAATGAGTGGCTATAATTCTTCAAGTGTTCTATCATCTGCAGAACTTGCTAACTTTATATGAATCAGCCTAAAATGAAAGAATGTCATAAATCTATAAAGGTTAAGAATACCTTATCTCCAGCTTCCATGTTAGTTTGCTGGCTGATACACTGTCTCTTTCTTTTTGCTACTGTCAGATAAAGTAATTGCTCTGAAACAGAGGGCAAGATTAACACAAAGTAAAACAAGGCAGCTTCACAACAACCATCATCAGGAACTCAAGGCAATTTGACTTAAAGCAGCTTGAAATTTTAGAAGTAAAGGAGAAAATGCAATCTGTTTTCTCATTTGCTTTCTGTTTCCTCTTTAAACAAGCACACTCTACCTCCCCAAAGAGTTTTCTCTAAAAAGAAAACACATTGCACAGCTTGACCTGTAATTTAAATCACAATTAAGCTTCCAGTTAGAATGTATCTTCATCATAAACCTGCTATAAATCCTTCAGTGTTCTGTTAAATTCCCTTAGCCTCTTAAACAGCATGACCTCAGTTTTATTTTCCCTAGACATAAAATGCTGAATTATAGCTTATTTATGAGTTTCATAAATAAGACTAATTTGATTGCCATTTGCAGAGAAATTCTCACCAGGTTATTATACTCCTACAACCCATGAACTAATAAAAAAACACAAAATAAAAATTACTCCAAATTAGTCATCCAAGTAGAATTGCTGGCAAGTTTTCTTTGTATAAAAAGATGTCATCAACCAGCACTATTAAGAATATTTCCTCTTATTGCCTGCCCCTGGCCAGTACTTCTACCTATGCTAAATCCAGCCTGCTTTTTATAAATATTTACAAATCTACCTTTTAGCCTGTTACAGCATTTATTCCTAAGAGACATTGCTTTTTCTCTAAAAGCCCACTCTTTATGAGCAGTGTCTGAAGTGGTTCTGGTTTTATGTTCTTCACCTAAATTTGGGTACCCACTACAAACCCAAATTTGGCTGAGAATGTCCAAGCAGTTCTTCACCTAAATTTGGGTACCCACTACAAACCCAAATTTGGCTGAGAATGTCCAAGCATTTGGTGAAATGTATCACCTGGGATTTCAAAGATTTGAGGGCTTCAGTAGTCATGGGAAAGGACAATCAATTGAGGAATTAAAGCTGATGGCTACTCCTAAAGTAGTATAAAATTGTTGTAAAAAGTTATGCTTTATAATCAATAAAGTAAGAATTGATATCCACTGCAATATAAACCCCATACAGCAAAAATGTCTGTGATACGGTACTGTTCATTGACACTGTAAGCACTCAATTATTAGTTGAATTACTGAATGGACTTTCAGCACAGTTCTGCTCTATAACCAAAGCCTCGTTCCAAAGTCCAGCTTCTTCATCTATAGAAAGGAGATAATAACAGAATTGTATTATATGAAGTAACTTAGGGGATGTGTATAAAACTAATTATAGCACAATTTTAAACCAAGTAAAGTTACTCTTTTATAATAATCATGATAAATAATTCAAGCAAGGCCAGGATTAAATTATTATAAATCCTTAAAAAGTGGCCAGGCATGATGGCTCATGCCTGTAATCCCAACACTTTGGGAGGCCGAGGTGGAAAGATTGTTTGAGCCCAGGAATTCAAGACCAGCCTGTGCAACATAGTAGGACCTTGTCTCTATAAAAAATAGAAAAAGTAGGTGTGGCGGCATGCACCTGTAGTCCCAGGTGGGACTTGGGAGGCAGAGGCGGAAGGATTGCCTGAACCACAGAGGCTGTGGTGAGCTGCGATTATGCCACTGCACTCAAGCCTGGGTAACAGAGTGAGACCCCACTCAAATAATAATAATTAATTAATTCATAAATAAATCCTTAAAAAGCAAAGACGGAAAAAACTGTTTTGTAAAATCATCTGAATGAATATTCAAGTTTATACAAATGTAGCAATGGCTCTTTGTTGCAACAGAAATAATTTAGATATGTAGCAACATAGAAACAGTTTTACTTTATACTGTGACATATTGATGTTACAATAGGCAGTTATGTTTCATTCTTTTTTTTTTTTTTGAGTTGGAGTGTCACTCTGTCACCCAGACTGGAGTGCGGTGGCATGTTCCTGGCCACCGCAGCCTCGACCTGCTGGGCTCCGGTGATCCTTCCGCCTCAGCCTTCCAAGCTGGAACTACAGGTGTGCGCTACCACGCCCAGCTAGTTTTTTTTTGTTTTTTGTTTTTTTGCTTTTTATTGTAGAGATGAGGGCTCACCAGATTGCCTTGGTGGGTCTTGAACCTGCGGGCTCAGGCAATCCACTCACCTTGGCCTCCCAAAGTGCTGGGATTACAGACTGAGCCACTGAGCCCGGCCAGTTATGTTTCTTTTAAAATCTTTCTTTCCTATGTTTGTAGACCAAACTATGCCTATACATTATGACAGTATATGAGTATTTTCCTGAGCAGTTCATAGGAGACTGGGGCAGGATCCCTGAAAATGGCAGAAGAGACTTGGCAGTATGATCTTCATTGTTTGTTCAATAGTAAACAAACAAGAGACATAAAGAGAACAAGATTTGGATTGCTGAAGCCTCACCCAACTCTGTGACTGTCCCAAAAATGCTGGTATTTTTAAAAGATACTCTAATTCTCAGAACTGCATTGATATGCATGGAGGATCCTTAGAAAATAAGGGGGTGAACCACAGTTTTACGGGTGGGAGTGGAGTTTGAGGAAAATGGAGTACAGGGAGAGAGGAGACCAAAATATAATAAACAGTTCCTCATCTCTCGTCCGTCCATAGTGAGATAGAGAGGGGAGTGAAAGTCAGTTTGAAGATAAGGACAGAAGTGGAAAGGAAAGGGAGATGATGATCAAAGCAATTCCTGAGTTTCTATATATGTTAATGTTTGATGCAGGTAATTATCTAGGAATTTAAATATGGGTAAAAATAACAACAACAAATTTTCATCTGAAAAAATCTGAAAAAGAATGGTTGTTCTTTGGAAAGAATGACCATTTTTTATAATCTTTGTACATTCACATAGTTGCTCATCCATTCAATTAACATTTAGGGATCACAACTCTGTCGAATTGGGCTGGATGCTAGGCTTTCAATCAAGTCACTCACAGTGGGGAGAGACAAACATATGAATAAATGCATGTAACAGGAGTTTGTATGTAATAAAGGAGAACATAGAAAGCCTGGTTCATTTCCTCTGGCTAATTATATCTTCATGGCAACTAAGGAAGTGATACCTGAATTAGATTATTTCAACCTGAAACTGCAGCTGTTCCTATGGCATAGCAGAAGCTTGTTTTTGTTTTATAATCCAACAAAGCATGACAGTGCTGAGAACCCCCTGAAGTATAAAGCTGAAGTGTGTATTCCATGGTATATTCCTCAGCCCTTTATCATGGTTGGTTATTGACGATGTTACACAGAGAACACTTCTGTTAGGTATATTTAAAAAGTCTTCAATGTTAAATAAGTGAGAAATGATCACTGCCGTTAACTTGTTGAACTTTAAAACATTGACTATTTTGTGAAATATATTGTATATTCCAGTACTTTTCAACTTTAAAACATTATTTTGTGAAATATATTGTATATTCAGTACTTTTCAAGTTTTTTTCTTTTTAAATGATTATTTTCCTTTACTTTAATGAGAAAGAAGCAAATGAATCCCCTGAACTTATTAATATTCAGCCAGCATTTATTGTTTAGTATGCACTAGGCACTGAGGTATAGCACAAAGGTGTCCCAATAGGAACAGAGGTCAAAAGAAAAGTGGATAAAATGTTAAGGGATTACAGAAGAGGTTGTATATAACTTTTCCAGAAATGGATCAAATTTGGGGTTGAAATATACATAGAAATACACATGGGGGAGAAGTAGAAAGAGGATGAGCATTTCAAGCACAGCATGCTCAAAGAGAGACATGGAGGAATATCAATGTTTCAGGAATGACCAAAAGTTAAAGTTAAGTTGGTGCACAAAATGCTCTATAATCTGGCTTCTGTGCATCTCTTACACTAAATCTTTCTACTTCTTGTTTAACACATTATGTTCATCTTTTGTACCATTGCCTCTGCAATCTACTTTATTTGGATTACCTTTCACTCTTCATTTCCTCTGGCTGATGTCTTTATACATGTCTTCTTCACTCAACTATGGACTCCTTGGGGACAGGCTCACAATTTATTATCCTTGTATCTCAGCACATGACACAATTCTTGGCAAAATGCAGGCATTCTATAAATGCTATGTAATTCATTCATTCATCTACCCATTAACAAACTGACTGTGCAATTTCTTTTGTCATTGGTTGGTGTTTAGTTCACAATAATAAACAAAATAGACATGGTAATCTATGAAAGAAAAGAGCAGATGAGCTTGGGAAAGTAGGCTGAGACCAGATAATAAAAGGCCAGACATGCCACCTTCAAGAGGTAAGAATTAATCCTATACGCAATTTTCATCAAAGGGTTATACAGAGGGAAGAGATATACTTTGTAAAAACTTTAGAGAGGATAGAGACTGGCAGTCCTGTTGAAGTAGAAAATTAAGTTAGAATTTAAAGAGAAAATACTTGTGATGTCTCTTAACCTCATTAAAAGATGTTAACTGCAGAAGTAGATCTTGTGGAGAAAAAAAATCTAAGAGTAAAGAGTCTGGAACTAATATGAACTGAGTTTTGTAACAAAAGGGAAATAATTGATGAGTGGATCAGGAAGATGTATAAATCTGAAATAAAAAGTAATAAGGGACCATCATGATAGGGTGAACAATAAAATGAGAATAACATCTGAGGAAGAGCCAATAATAATTCCAGAAAAGGAAGAGGTGTGACAGGACAGAAGAGAGGTGAGATAGGTAGCTGTCTTCCACAGCATGGAAGTGTAAGAGCCAATGACATCTGGAAAAACTGGAAAAAAAAATGAAACAAGTAAGAATAGACAGCATTTTTTATGTAGTGCCAAAGAATATTTTCTTAAGAGCTGGTACCGGACTTTAGAGAATTACTGTTTTTACGACAAGCAACTTTGAATATGGAATGAATATGGAAGCAAGGCTCAGGAGGAACAAAACAAAGATCAATGATATTCTTCATGAAGAGTAAATGAGAAGTTCTCTTTCAAAAAGGTTGACTGAGTTTCCCTTTATAAGCTCATAGAAATACTGGATAAAATAGAACTAGTGTTACATAAACCATATGCAACCTCAAAAACAAGAAAACAACAAAAAGGAAATTCTCAGTGCCAGAAACAAATTGAAAAAATTGAAGAACAGAAAGCAGAACTGATACCACGGTAGCATTCCAATATTTTATATTTGGCTATCTGTCTCAGGAGCCATTTGTTGGGTTTTAATGTCCAAGCATAAGGCCTTGAGCTTTGGTGAGGTGGAGGAGCTGGAACTAAGTAAGCCCTTCGGTAAAACCTGAAGCCTTAGGAACTGCCAGCCACTGGAACTAAAAAAATGTAACATATCAGTCTGGCGAAGAGACTAGGAAGTTTATTCTTTGATGGACCTTTGGTTAAGGAGAAAAAAACAAAAGTTACCTGTAGGAAATCAAAACTCCAGTCCTGCAACAGACCTCAACCCTAACCTCAGTTTACAATATCTGCATAATTCAGGAACCACAAACTGAGAAATTATCATTTAAAAATGCTTCAGGATCTTTAAGAGACAAAGTATACTGGCAGAGGCAAATGCCTAATTGCTCTGAAGGGACTCTTTCACAACTCGGGTATAGCAGATTCCATAAACAAAACAACCCCACTGAAGAAGAACATCACATGAGGAAATAAATCACTATGAGCCAGAAAAGAAGATAAAAATAAAGACATTAAATTGGATTAAAGAGACAAAATATTAGAAATCATAATGAAAGAGTAGGCAGATTTCACAGAGCCAAAAAGAATATGTGCTTTTGAAAATAGTATTGCCATTAAAATGAAAATGAATGGGTCCAAGCAGATCCCATAAGTGAATGAATATAATCACCTTTTCTATTCTTCATTTTTAATTATGCATAGCTGTATTTCTTTCCAAGTTTGTAAGACAGGTAATACTCAGTGAGTCATGGTCCAAACAATATGGTATTAGAAATAAAAGAGTCACATCATTTAACGATGAGATAGGTTCTGAGGAATGCCTTGTTGGGTGATTTTGTTGTGCAAACATCACAGTGTACTTACCCACCTAGCAGGTATAGCCTACTACACACTCAGGCTATTGCTCCTAGGCTACAGACTTGTACAGTATATTACTCCACTGAATAGTGTAGGCAAATGTAGCACAATGGTTAAGTATTTGTATATCTAAACACAGAAGGCAATACATTGTACTATGACATTACCACTTCACTAGGTGAAATTTTTCATTTCCATCATAATCTTATGGGACTATAATGAGGTCTGTTGTTGACCCAAATGTTATGTGGCACATAACTATATTCAAAACGTGTTGCTACTCAATACAACTTAATATAAACTCCCTATCATTGTCAAGTTCATCTTCTTGAACTCCAAAATAAACTCTCTACAAAATGAATCACCCCTTTCTTTTTCTTTTTTTCTTCTATTCTAAGTTCCAGGGAGAGAGGATTCATTCAATCATGTGCCTGCAAAGTACACTCAGGGAAAGAGAGGGTCCCTTCTGATCTCCTGGGAGAGTAGAAGACCAAATCTTTCTTCTGGGTCCCGCTTTATGCCTTTATCTGTGTTCTTGCTGGTGCTGATGCCTACTACATAAGGACTAAGACTCCACTAGCTAACAAATTTCTGCTTGGAGCATTGCCTGCCAGTGTTGAAGCTTTCAAAATATTTTAATTCATGATGATGAGATAAGAACAGTGTTTTATTTATACTACATCTACCCTACAGTCAGTCTCTGTTTCCAGGTCTCACCTCTTCAAATTAGGGGATATTATTGGCTTTCTGTCTTAGTCTTCTCCACTTACCTATGATCTCAGGAGGCAGATTGTAAGTTAGCTATTAGTGATATCCTCAAGTCCATCTGGCCTATATTTAACAGCAATTCCCTAGTGTTTCTGGCATGCAGTAAGATGAAAATTGATAGAGAACTCTTCTTTTAAAGGCAATTTTCATTTAAATAAATGGTCTTAATAGGAGTAGTTAAGATGTGTACAATCTTATAAACACTCAAAAGTCCTTATCCAACAAAAGTGCAGTTAGATATAAGTTTTCATTCATTTGACATAAACATATCAGATAGTTATTAAAGTGCAAAGGTTAATAATACGTCTTGACACTTATATCTTTATCCCAAATAATATTTTATTTCACAGTTTGACAAAGTCCACATTAGGATTTGTTGGCAAATTAAGATTCTTTACTCACAAAGTGATAAAAGGAAACACTGCTGAAAGTAAATGTCTAAGAGTCAATAGAATCAATACTCTATGAATAGCTAAGGAGAGGAGAGGATGCAGAAATCAAAGTAGAAAACAGAAGTGGGTAGCATATCAGGGTAAACTAATTTTTTTCTAAAATAAACAAAAATACCTTTAAAACTTATCTAATTCCTTCAGAAGAAAATTTCCAAATTTAGGCCCATTCTTGGTAGTTTCAGACTGGCTGAGAATATTCAAAGCTGTTCCAGGACCAAGAAAACAACTTCAAATTACGTGTCCAATGCTATCATCTAAATGTATCCCCCAAACTCACACATTGAAATCCCAACCCCCAATGTGATGGTATTAGCAGGAGGGTCTTTGGGGAGGTAATGAATGGGATTAGTGCCTTTATAGGATACCCCAAGGGAGCTCCTTCGCTCTCTCCACTATGTGAGGACAGAGCTAGAAGTCATCATCTACCAACCAAAAAGGAACCCTCAAAACACTGATTCTGCTGCTGCCTTAATCTTGGACTTCCCAGAAATCAGAAATGTGGCGAATAAACTTCTGTGGTTCATAAACTAATCAGTCTACGGCATATTGTTACAGAAGCCCAAAAGGACTAAGATACCCTAAAATAGCACTGTTGGCCACTCCATCTTTTTGTACCTCATCTAGGATAGCGTCATACCCATTCTGGAGCTAAGTGCTTCCTGACTCATTAGTATCAATGTGCTCCAACGTGAGTAAATCTGACATATTTTTTCTTCTTAAGGAAAGAATAAATCGGATACACAAACAGGATCAGTTATTAGTAGTACTCTATGCACGGAGTATAATATATCATACTTAACGAGCAAGCGCGCTGGAGCGAGACTGGGAACAAATCCCAGCTTTTCTGAGTACTACTTAGACAAGTTGCTTAACCTTTCTGGGACTCATTTTACTCACCTGCAAAATGAGAATATCAGAATTCACAGGGTTGCTACGAGGATTTTAAAAAACATGGCCTGACACACAGAATTCAATAAACACGAGCAGTCCTAAGGATTCCAGAAGAAAAAAAAAAAAAATCCCTAAAATGTTAAGTCGGCCTGTCATCACACAGCTTTTCACAGAAGGAGGTGAACACCTATTTGTCTAACACCTACTACCCGGCGCCGCGCACAATTTCTCCCCTGGGCTCAGAACAGCTGAGAGAGTACCGTCCCTTATGGACGTGGAAATCAGATAAAAAGGCCCGCCAGGGTCGGAGGCCAGCCAGGGTCGGAGGCCAGACAGGGGCGGAGTCAGAGTACCCCGAGGGCCAACCCTCCCCAGCCCCCACAAAGTACAGTTTCATCTTTTAGGAATCTGAGCCAACCCTAGAAGATTCTGAAGTTGCCGAAACAGAACGAACGTGAAAGTTCAGAAGAAGCCTCGCCACTCAGCCTCCGCCTGAGATAACAGAAGTTCGCAACCATACCCACTGCCACGCCCTCGGGAAGGCGGAGTCTGCAGGGCGCGGTTCGCGAAGTGAAGGGGCCTGAGACGGGGCGGGGCTGACGAAGCGCGAGGCCCCGAGGCCGAGGTGTGGAGCTGACCGAAGCGTGCCTGACGCCGGTGTCAACACAAACCACCAGCTCCTTTCGTTTCTTGGCCCGCACCGTTGCATACCTGAAGCTGACATAATCAAGACTCTCCTTTATATCTCTGTGTCGCTTCGGTCCTTCAAATGCAGGGAAAAGATGGAGTCGTAAAGTCAGGCAGTCTCTAGGCACCAACAAAGGAAATGGGCCGCGGAGGTGGGGTCCTTTGCTCGCGCCGAAATTCAAAGGAATAAATAGTTCCGGCGCGGGTGTTGAGTGTGGTGGGCAGATGTTGCAGCTGCTATGGTGCAGTTCGTCTTGTAGCACCTGCTACGAGGGTGTTGCGTCTCTCCCCGTCTTTGTGACCGGAGGAGATCTGGGGGCTCCTCGAGTCCCGGCCTGAGGCAGCGGTGAGGCTGGCGGGAGCGCGCGGCCAGCCGGGCCTGGCTTGGCTTTCTGATGGAAGTGGGAGGTGGGGGGTGGGAAGAGAACTAATAGCAAAAGGGTACCTCGGACGATAATTAGGAATAAATGCTAACTCCTATAAGGCTTTGTGGTAGGGCGAAGAGGTGTAGACAGAAAGACCCGAGGCGACGAGTTAACAATCTGAATAAAAGCAAGAAACTGGAGAATATGAGATTAATGTCACCTCTTTACTAAATGCATATGATTTCCCTTCCCCACAGAGCCAAGCACTATTCGTTAAATACATCGATGCACACGATGGATATCGGCAGAGACCCTGCGCTTAGGCTGTGTTGGATAGACAAGTTAATACCGTGTAGTGTCAACTTTAAGTGCATGCATTTAAATGAAAACCTTGTGGGGGTATGAGTAGAAGTGCTCTATTATATAGGGAAGTCAGGAAAGACCCCAGTAAGGTGACGTTTGAGCAGAGACATGAGTTCAGTAAAGAAGAGTGAGCTATACTAGTATCGAGAATCCCATTATACACAAAGAGAACAGACTATGAAATAACCAGTAGTCTTTAATAGTTAGAGTATGAGATAGTGGAAGGCAAACCTGGAAAAAATAGGAGAGGTGGTAAACTGTTATGACTTTCAGGTTGAATGGTTTAACTTCTAGATAGTGGTTAATTTGTATATTTTTTAGTAGGTGAAAGATATCTTTACATTAGAGAAGGTAATATGACAGGGGACTGGTTTTTTTTCTGTCGCCCTACGATTCCTTTTTTAGTCTGTCACATTTATCACAATTCTAAGTTTACATTCCTCTCCCGTGGTTGTTATTTCTGTTTGTACAGAACTGGTTTGTGGCCTGTTTGATTCCTAGCAGAGGTTTACTGACCCAAGGTAGTATTGAAAATGCATATCAAGTCAATTATTCTTGAGGGATTCAAGTCCTATGCTCAGAGAACTGAAGTCAATGGTTTTGACCCCCTCTTCAATGCTATCACTGGCTTAAATGGTAGTGGAAAATCCAACATATTGGACTCCATCTGCTTTTTACTGGGCATCTCCAACCTGTCTCAGGTAAAGTGTAAACTTTCTGATTTGTGTAAATTTAAGTTTGGCAAGGGAATCCACACTGAACTTGGGAGACTATTGCCAGTATTCTCTTTGTGTTTTATACTTTATGTGAATTGTCTTATACCTCATTGCAGACTTTTAAGAAATGTAATACTCCATCTGTTAGATGAGAAAATAAAGCTTAGAGGAGTTGCCTAAGGTTCAACCTCTTAAGTTATATAACTGTGCAATATGGAATTTTGCAGTTGATAAACTTTTCTTCTTTTTATTAGGTTCGGGCTTCTAACTTACAAGATTTAGTTTACAAAAATGGGCAGGCTGGTATTACCAAAGCTTCAGTGTCAATCACTTTTGATAATTCTGACAAAAAGCAAAGCCCTTTAGGATTTGAGGTTCATGATGAAATCACAGTAACAAGACAGGTGAGTGGTTACTAAATATTTGGATATGCTAAGAACTTTCATGTCTGCTGTGTCTTTGGCAATATGACTTTGCAAAAAGTGCTCCAGTGAGAACATTTGTGTGTATAATTAATGCATCAAATATTGACTAGTTTACGAATATATTTCTTACAGTAAAATTTTGGTCATGCAAATTCCACCATTAACTGAGAGGATTAAAAGAGGTCTGAAAAGTTACCTATTCAGTATAAGAACTCCACCATGCTTAAATCTTGAACCATACTTGAATCTTCTCTGATGGTACTTGAACATCTCCTGTACCTCAGATCTTGCTATCTTCTGAGATAACCCATTCGGTTTTTGGACAGGCCTCATTAGAAATAGGAATTCAGCCAAAATCTGCTGTCTTATGACTTACATGTTTACACATTAAACCTGGTCCTCTTGAGAGTATCTGAGACAAATCTAATTTATTCTATGTTTCAACATTTAAATGGTCTGCAAGTATAAGTGTTTTTTATGTGAAATTTTGCCAGGTCTTTCGCTTGATTATTGTTTCTAGTTCTCTCACTTGCCTGCTCCTACCAAGTATGCTCCTATCCTTCCCTGCTCCTCATCCATCTATTTTTAAAAATGTATAACGCCTCTAATTGAGTGTAGCAGAATTGATCCACTTAGAACAGAATTATGCAGAATTATTGCTTACTTCATTTTAGATATTCCTGTTTTTCTTAATATGAAATTTTCGTGTTCATAATACATTGTGGATTCATACCAGATTTACTTGAAACCACTCTAGTTGTTTTTAGGGTGTGTTATTACTTTGCTTTGTTACTGGCATTTTTGTATTTACTGGCATTTTGTATATACTGGCATTTTGAAACCAATGCAGGACCTTGCATGTGTGTCTACTAAAGTTTGTTCAAGAAATGTTTTCAACTTGCCAAAGTTTTGTCTTTAAAAATTCTGTCAACTCCCCTTTACTCTCCATCTTAGCACTATGTCACATATATTTTATCCTTTATTTTAATGAAAGTCTCACAAAAAAAAAAATGTTGAGTAGGTTGGGACAGAACTCTGTTCTTTGCCATTAGTCATCCACTGAATATTTACTTTTTAGGATTTGTCACTAAGACTGTTGTTAACGAACCTAATTGTTCATGTCCTCATTCAGGCTAGAAACCTGTATCTTCACCAACATTTTGTCTTAAAGCTCTTGTGAAAGAAATTATTTTGTGGGTATACTAGGTCTATTGTTCAAATATATTAATATGTGAACTACCAACCTAACAATTCTGTCAGAAAAGGAAATTAACATATATTCAATATTTACTAAGTGCTTGATGTGTACTGGATGTTCTTGAATGCACTGGGATATACAGATAGAAGAATGAGAAACAGATCTTGTGTTTAAGGACCTCAAAATCTTGTGGGTGAGACAATCATACCCAATAAATGACAATTTAAGTGTGAATTTAAGAACCAGCTGTTGTTTGGCATGACTTGTTTTTAATGAATCCATGTTGAAGTTCCATGATTACTCTTTCTTTTAAGTGATCACAAATCATGTCTTTTTAATGCCTTTTAGAATCTTGAATTGATGTCAAGCTGCTCTTCTTTAGCTTTTAGTTGCTGTCTTCTATCTCAGTGGTGTCGAAAAATTACAGAAAGAAGGCGAATAGGAAAGGGAAATATATATTACATATACTTGGAAACATAAAGCTAGAAGTAACCTTAGAGACCTACTCCAATACCAGGGAGGCTTGTGTGTGATTAGTACCTGGATTGAATGCTAATTGTCCTTACTCAAGTTAGTGTTTTCACCTATGTCACGCTTCTTCTACTGTTTACACAGAATTGATTATGTTGACCCCTAGTTGGATAAAACAAATAAGTGTAAGGTAATCTGCTTGGTCATTTGTCATTTAAAGTGTGCATGTACATTTACGTTTTTTTAAAATGCTTCCTTTTGTAGGTGGTTATTGGTGGCAGAAATAAATATTTAATCAATGGAGTAAATGCAAACAACACCAGAGTACAGGATCTCTTCTGTTCTGTTGGCCTTAATGTTAACAACCCTCACTTTCTCATCATGCAGGTATTTTTGTTGAGGTCTTCATTTCTCTTTCATAATGTTTTTGATATCCTTAAGTTGTAAGTTTTTACAGTAAGAGAAGTGCCCCCTTTTTTGGATTTCCATTTTTTATTTACTGTTGTGCTGTTTGGCCACCTATTAAGAAATGTGGTTTAGTTATTTGCACTGATGTGTTCTACCATATTATATACATTTGAATTTTGGAGAATATTTAGAAATAATTTTCCTTATTTTGTCACTGATAGAGCAATACATGTTAATTATTAAAAGATTGTCACATATCCTTTTAAATTATTAAAGTATTTTTGATATGTCAAGTAAACAGCAAGAATAATTTTTTTGTTTAGAGACGTATGCAAATAAAAAGTAAAAGCTGATGTTATCTTGCATTCACATTGTTTCATTTGAGCTACTACCTATCCTTTGGGAGAATCACAGTAAGGTCAGTGGAAAGATTCTGTTGCGGACGAAAACACAAATATTTCACTACATCACAAATTCAAAGCTGAAAATATACTTCACATGAATCTGTATCCTAGTAATATGATCTTCTGAGACGTGGATGTGTACGTTTTTAATTTGTTTTTGGTAATGAGTAATTTAATAGTTTTCTAGCAGAAAATATTTTATTGTTCTGTTAGAGGCCTAGAAATATATTATCTATTTTATGAAATTATCTTGAAGGGCTATCACTTTTTTTTTTGAGTTGGAGTCTCACTCTGTCACCCAGGCTGGAGCGCAGTGGCACATTCCCGGCCACCGCAGCCTCAACCTGCTGGGCTCCAGCGATCCTTCCTCCTCAGCCTTCCAAGTAGCTGGAACTACAGGTACACGCTACCACGCCCGGCTATTTTTGATTTATTGTAGAGATGAAGTCTCGCCAAGTTCCCCCGGGCAGTTCTCGAACCCACGGGCTCAGGCAGTCCTCACCTTGGCCTTCCAAAGTGCTGGGATTACAGCCTGAGTCACCGAACCCGGTCAAAGGGCTATCATTTAAAAAAATTTTAAAAATTCATTATTTATGCTAAAATTGATTTTTATACCTACCTGTTTTAAAATTGGATAACTTTGTATCATTAATGTTAGCCGCCTTAGAAACTTGGTCTTGTTTACTTTGTATCATTTATTAAGTAATTTTATTTGTAACATTTAATAACATATAATTTGTATCACTGGTAATTGAGACAGTGAATAGCAAGGTTCCAAAATTCTTGAATTATGAGATACCTTTGGTCTCAACTCTAACAAAAGAAATATTTTTTTCATGTAGGTAGAAGAAAGACCTTTCCAAAAATTGTTATATTAAGGTATAACAGCTTCAGTACAGATAAACAAGAAGCCTTTAGATTACATTTCTTTTGTAATTTGTCATTATAGTAAGTTTGCCATTTTCTTTTCAGGGCCGAATTACAAAAGTATTGAATATGAAACCTCCAGAGGTAAGAGTATTATTTATGGATGTCAAAAATAGTAAATATAGATATTATTTTAATCTTCCAGCCAATCAGTTTTTTAATATAATTCCATTATTAAAATTTTTGGAAACATTTATTTAAGAACGATTTGTAAAGAATGTTTGTGTAATGTAAAATTTGGCACTATGCCCAATATTAAAATTAACTTTGTGTAAATTAGCTTTGCTCAACTGGTGTTCTATGTCAGGATTCAGCCCTACAGAAAATGCCTATAGAAAAATATTTGTGTGAAGCTACTGTGTTTAACTTTTATGATTCTTTTGGGCCATTATTTGGGTAAGATGCTTTGTGAGGTCAAGGCTGTAAATAATCTATTTAATGTAAGTTCCAATGAAACACATTGTCTTGGATTTTTAAAGCATTAATAAAATTGTCATTCCAGATTTTATCCATGATAGAAGAAGCAGCTGGAACCAAGATGTATGAATACAAAAAAATAGCTGCCCAGAAAACTATAGAAAAAAAGGAGGCTAAGCTAAAAGAAATTAAGACGGTAATTAAATTTATATAAATATTTTTGGAGAAGTGTGTGACTTTGCATTCAGGGTTTTTGCTGTAAGGAGGACATTTTTTTTTTCTCAACTCAGTTTTCCATAGTCTTCATGCTACTTCTCTTTACAAAAGTTTCAGTATGTAATGGTACTTTACATACTGAAAATATTGATTTTTCTTTATTTTTCAGATACTTGAAGAAGAGATTACACCAACCATTCAAAAATTAAAAGAGGTATATGCTGTGTATGTGAGGATAGCTGGGTAAAATGTCTTTCAAAGTTGGTGATGTATTCAAAATCCTAAACATAGGGACAAAGTATATACTATTTCTTGGGGTTTTTTTTCTGGCATGGGATAAGAAGTTAGGGCTAAGATTCCAACTCCATAACTCACCTCGTCACTCTGCTAGCAGAGGATGTGTACTTTATTTCTGCTGTTATAATGATACTGAAGATTGGTGTTTATATTTCAGAAAATGATATGCTAAGTTATAATACTTTATTGAGGCAAAGCAAGTCTGGATTTTGTAACCCTCATGGGTAGAGTGAGTAACTTCTAGAGTAAGGGGGTTATCATTGATTATTGCTGTCAAGACATTTTATATGTGAAAAGTATTGAAACAGTGGATTAGGTTTCCTCTGTTTTGCGGCTCCTGGTATTATAAAATTTGGCAATGTTTCAGTGAAAGACTGCACTTGTAAACTTTAAACTTGTTTTTAAAAATATCCATTTTGGAATTTATTAAATGCTTGTTGAAGTTTGGTACTACTCAAAACTGTCTTCAGAATCCATATAGTAGTGAAGATGTTAGTATATTAATGGAAAAACTGAAAGATTGTGATCTTGAAAGCACTCTTGGTATACATGATTTAGTAGAAAACACTAGGTTAGGAATTTAAACTTAGGTTTCTGACCTGATTATGCCACATTTCTTTCTAAATTTGAAAACAGGTTATTTAACCACTCTGATTTTTTTCTTCATCTGCACATTAGGGATTTTAGTTGTTACTCTGCTCCAGTTTTATGGGAATCAACTTTAGTAATATGTGAACAAAATTTTATAGTAGTGCTTGAAAGAATATTAGGTAATACAACTACAGAATACACTTAACAGTGTATCACTGGTGGGTTCATAGGTTGTGGTTATTGCTATAGGCTTATTACCACCAGTTTGTGAGCCTTGTGTACACATTTCTTAGTTAAACCTAACTGCCTGATTATATATTAGAAGAAACAGCCACATAAGCTTCACTGGAGATGACATAATGCTATCCAAACAGCTGAAATTTTATTATGTAAAGTTTCTTAAAACTTAAAATGCTGTGCCTGTTTAATATATTGCTATGGTCTAATTCTTCCCAAATATTTTAAATGTAAATTTTAAGTTATTCTTTACTGGTGACTTCTTTTTCAGGAAAGATCTTCCTACTTGGAGTATCAAAAAGTAATGAGAGAAATAGAACATTTGAGTCGTTTATATATCGCTTATCAGTTTTTGCTGGCTGAAGATACCAAAGCACGCTCAGCTGAGGAGTTAAAAGAAATGGAGGATAAAATTTTAAAGCTTCAAGAAGAATTATCTGAGAATGATAAAAAAATAAAGGCACTTAATCATGAAATAGAAGAATTGGAAAAAAGAAAAGATAAGGTCAGGACATATGAATTAGAACAGATAAAATACTCTGAAAAGTATTAAATTATATACAGCTATGATTCACTAGGCATTGTCTTAAAGAAATGAAATAGCGTATAAAAATATAGAAATTGTACAAGAAAATGACAATATGAACAAATGTTAAATAAGATTTAATTGGCTGCATTTGATTACAGGAAATTGGTGGTAAACTTCGATCTTTAGAAGATGCTCTTGCAGAGGCTCAGCGAGTTAATACTAAATCTCAAAGTGCATTTGATCTCAAGAAGAAAAATCTGGCAAGTGAAGAAAATAAACGTAAAGAGCTGGAAAAAAATATGGTTGAGGTAAGCAATAAAAAGTTTAATTTGCTACTAATGCACATGTATCCATTCCATTAATATTTAATGAGTGTCTGCTATGAGCTAAGCGCAGTTGTTTGAACTGGGTTTACAGCAGTGGAAAAAAATGGTCAAATGTCCTCTCCCTGTGGGTCTTCATTCCAGTGGGAGAAATGATGATAAAGAAAATTAAAAGGTAGCCTCCCTTCACTCTGGGATAAGCAGAAAAGAGCCAGATTTCAGATTTCTCACAAGGACTAATGGAGGCTTGTGGTGGCAGCAGAATGATACCTGATGTGTACCTTTCCATGTTCACCCCAGCTGTGCTGCAGCTATACCTAGAAGGAGCAAGATGGTGGGGGGAGCAGTGGCAGCTTAGCTCAGGCTGGGCAGGAGAGAAGTGAGACAGCTAAGGTGTAGAATTTGGCAGAACTTCTGCTTGACTTTGAAAGCCAGAGGACAGTGCTTCTCCCTCACTCTCCTGGCTTGAGCAGGGACCACAGGGGCCTCAGAGGTGATGTCTAATATTGCAGTGATGAGAAAAACTACGGTCAGTGTTCTGTGATGGGATAGTGTCAAGATCACGTGGCACAGAGAACACAATAAAACCATTTAAAGGTCTTTTGGGCCAGCAGGCAAAAAAAAAGAATGAAATAAAATATATAGTATGATATATAGTGATAATTGATGTGGAGAAAAAATTAAGCAGGAAAGGAAATTAGCAGCATGGAGAAGAAGGGTGCAGTTTGGGATTTTTGAATTGGGTAGCCATTGAATGAGTTACCATTAGCTAAGGTGGAAAATAGGAAGACTGGGTTTGATAAGAGCAAGAAATATGGTATGAATATAATAGGCTTGAGGTGCTTGTTATATACCTTGAGTGGTGATGTCGATCAGGTAGTTGAGTATATGAATATTGAATTCAGGCAAAAGATTTGGGGGTCATCAATTATAGTTGATATTTAAATCTATGAGACTAGGTAAAAGTTCAGGGTATGAATATATATAAGAAGAGACCTAAGGTTGGAGCACTGGGACACTTAAAGCTTAGGAGTTTGGGTGCATGAGGAAGAATGACCAAAGAAATTGAATAGGTACAAGGAAAACTAGGCCAGTAAATTGTCCTGGAGGCCAAGTGAAAAAGGTGTTTCAAGGAGAAGTGACCTTGAGTTCTTTATTAGAATGTTTACATTCTCACAGAATGAGGACAGAAACTTTTAAAGAGATAACTTTTCGAAAAGTTTTCTGGAAAGAGAAGACAAATAGGGAGCTTACTGGAGGGTAATATAGAAGAGAGTTTTTGTGGCTTGATTTTACATGGGATAACTAATAAATTGTATTTTGATAGATCCAATAAGCCGGGCTCAGTGGCTCAGCCTGTAATCTTGTGCCTTTGGGAGGCTGAGGTGAGTGGATTGCCTGAGCCCACGGGTTCAAGACCTGCCTGGGCAGCGAGACCTCATCTCTACAATAAATCAAAAAATCAGCCGGGCGTGGTAGTGCATGCCTGTAATTCCGGCTACTTGGAAGGCTGACGCAGAAAGATCGCCGGAGTCCAGCAGGTCGAGGCTGTGGCCGGGAGCGGACACTGCTCCAGTCTGGGCGAGAGTGAGACTCCAACTCAAAAAAAAAAAAAAAAAGAAAGAAAGAAAGATCCAATAGAAATGGCATCACTAGTGATTCAGAAGAGAGATGGGACAGTTGTTAAAATAAGGTCCTTCCATAGGTGAAAGTAGAATAGGAACTAGTATACAGTTAGAGGAATCTACTTTTGCAAGGAGTAGGAATAAGCCATCCATAGTAACAAGAGAATCAAGAATCTCATCTCATATGCAGGTAAATGAGATGTGTGTGATAGGACTTTGTGGAACTTCTCTAGGTGGTGATTCTGTTGTCCTAGTGAAAATATATATTCACTGGGCTCGGTGGCTCAGCCTGCAATCCCGCGCCTTTGGGAGGCTGAGGTGAGTGGATTGCCTGAACCCGTGGGTTCGAGGCCCACGGGTTCGAGACTCGCCTGGGCAACTTGGTGAGATCTCATCTCTACAATAAATCAAAAATTACCCGGGCGTGGTAGCGTGTTCCTGTAGTTCCAGCTCCTTGGAAGACTGAGGCAGAAGGATCGCTGGAGCCCAGCAGGTCGAGGCTGCGGTGGCCAGGAGTGGCCACTGCACCCCAGTCTGGGCGACAGAGTGAGACTCCAACTCAAAAAAAAAAAAGAAAATATATATTTGCCTTTTCATTGAACAGTATAGTAAAACTTTAGACAGAATGTCAAGACATTATGAATGTGATATAGCAGTCTGTTGTTGTAGCAGCACCCAATAGTTGAAATCAGTTCATCATTTTTTTTTAATGAGGTTTTTAGAACTTTAAAGATATGAACCTGCCTTTGTTTTAATTCATTTTTACTTAATCCTGTCAGGTCCTTAAACTTCATGTGGTGACACTGATCGGTCCTTTTTCATCTTCTTTTGTGTATTTTATTCTTCCTGATCTTTACATGGTAGCATGCACTGGGGTTAGCACTCAGTTAATCCTCCATATACTCCCTGTAGTTCTAAATACCATCTATCTGTTGATGCCTTTCAAGTCTATAGCTGTGCTTAATTATTTACCTGAACTCTGTGAAGCAGGTGTTTATTGTGCACTTGTTACCAGCTTGCTTGAGGCCAGTAACACAAAATACACTCATACACATGTTACATGAAGTGGATTTATTACTTATAGGCAGCAAGGGAAAACAGAAGTCTAGGATTCATTGTTAGCAGGTCCCCCAAGGCTCAGAAAAGCTGCCCAGGGTGGGTGGAATTTATCTGCAAGTGCCCAACTTGTACTGCTGCTGAGGGACCCCAGAAAGCAACCTTCTCTGGGTTTTCTACCCTGGCTAACATAAAACGCTGGACTGAAGCAGTGAAAGACATGCTGTTTCTTTTCGAAGCATTTTTAACCTAGAAAATCTTTTAGAAATCAGAAAACTATATTTAAATAAATATTAAAGGAAATAAATATTCTTGTCATCTGCAGATAAAGCATCTTATGCACTCAATGATCCCTTAATTTGGGAAAACTACATTTGTTAAAATGAGTTACATCAAGTTGGACTATTTTGCCGTCTCTTGTCATTGGTATCCAGTTAGTCTAAATATAGTAAACATCCATATTTTATTTCTTTTTGCATATTTAAAATACAAATTTTCTGAAGGGATACATGCATTGCTTTATTCTCTTCCCTTGTGCTATAATAAGTTTGTGTCGTCATTGTAAGAGTAGCTTCAGGAAACTTTATTGTGTTGTTTGGTCTATTGAATGGAAATTTTTATATTCTTTTAAATGGCACTGTGGAGGACGAAGCGATGGAATATTAAAATAGTCACAATTAAAAAAAAAAGATGTGCTGTGTAGAACTTAGGGTCTGTTGGTGTACACCGTGGTGTTAGGAATACTAATGTAGTTTGTTACTAGCAGGACTACCATCTGTGACAAATAGGTCTAGGATATCATTATCAGCATTTTGTCAGGTTTCTTGAGTGTCCACAACTGGGGGAGTATAGCATAGGTGCTATGCTTACAGGTCTCTGCTGCCACATTCTTGTGGAAATAACACAGTGACGAGTTAGTGCTCTACCTTCTACCTATCCTGGGATCTCAGGTATTCTCTGCCTATTATAGGGCTGAGAGGATGTAGCAACTCAGTGTGTCTGTATCTGTCCTGGGGTTACTACCTGTGACACCCAGTGTCCGTGTGGCTTGTCCTTAGTTGTTCAATCCAGTACAGGAAGTCACGTACTGTACAAATCTGACATGTCTAATACATTGTCTACTTGACTAGAAGGATCAGATGTTTTGGCCCTGTTAGAGATACCTCTAGGACTCCTGTCCCCCACCCCAGCGGGATTGCATAATTAGGGGCCCAGTCGGTACTATGGCTGCTTGAACCACAAGCTACCCCAAAGGCAAAAAGGAAAAAGAATGGTGGGAACACTGATGCTGGGATTTTACAGGTACAAAAAAATGACTGGAAACACTGAGATTGGTATTTCATGGGTGCAGCCTAATCAGATGGCTGCCTGGTCCACCTCCACTCCCAGCAAGTTCAGTGTTTCTCGGTATGCATTGCAGTACTCTGTTTCCCTTGTGTTAAGGTACAGTGTCTAGTATTCATGATGCCCTAGTCAGGTGGTGGTACTACCTCATTAGCAGGCCGTCTTGATATTCTTCAGTTGTTTAATGAGTCAGTTGTTCCATTGTTCAGTGACTCCATTGACCTGTGGATAACAGGGTTCATGAAAAGTCGGTTGTATTCCATGAGGGTGTGTCCGTTGTCGTGTCTCTTGGGCAATGAAGGTTGTTCCTTGGTCAGAGGGATGTGTGATGGGGTATCCAAAAGTATGACATTAATTCCTTTCAAGAGTAGCCTTGGTAGCATCAGCATCCACATGAGTGACATATTTGTCCCTTTCAGGCAGCAAGCTGTTGCCAGTTGTTGTCTTCTCATGGGGTATCTTTTGACAGTGCAGTCACTCAGTTGCCATTCTCCTGACCAGATGGGTAGGCTGTTGGCAACAGCTAATAAGTTGGTGAAAATGTAGCAAGATATGGTGGTAGGGGTGGCCTGAATGGACATCTCCATGGCATATAGTTTGGCCCATTGGGCAGAATGTTCATGTTCAGTCTAAATTAGAAGATGGCCATTCAATGACCTGACGGTGGCTGCAGTCCAGTGAACTCCTTCTGCTTTATTTGATGGACTTGTACACCATATCATACCACTGTATACCTTGTCATACCACTAGTAGGCATATCTCAGAATTTTGGTCCCCAGGTAGCCAGAGGAAAAGCCGAAATAGACCCTGTGTACTGCTTGGGCCCTTCTAGTAAGCTAGCCATTTTTTCATGGAGGCTGCTGGTTCCTTGGGGATCCAGCTGAGCCTGATCTTGTTTTTGGTTTTTTGTTTACATACATACACACACACACACACACACACACACACACTTTATTTATTATAAAGATGTGGGATATAAGTTAGGATTAGGTACATAAGTAATGTATGTGCAGGTGAAGTTTGGGCCTCTAACTGGTCCTCACTTTCCCTGGTTTAGGACCAGTGTCATTTGATAACTGAGCTCAGTTGAACCTACCACATTTATTTGTGGGGTTTGTAAGCATTCAAGTAAGAATAGGCAGTTCAAGTAGCCAAGTCTCATGTGGCACTCAGGCCTTAAGTCACAGTCTTCACCAGTGCACAATAGCAAGCAAAAATTGCCATTCAAAAAGGATCTATCTGGCAACTTAAAGTCCCAAATCTGAGAGGCTAGTATAACCTAGTAGCAATTTTCTATTGCCACAGACTTCAATCAGCATGCATAGAGGTTGTGGATGCCTGTCATTGCATCAGGCTCGCAGGTTACAAAAGTTTTAAAAGTAATGTCCGGATCACAACTTGTTAAATGACTTCCAAGGTCTGCTGCTGCAAAGGATCTCATTCATAGTTGACAGTTTTGTTGGTAACCTTAACTAAGGGGGCAAAGAGAACACCCAAGTGGAGTACATGCTGAGCATGGTACCCAAGAGGCCTACTAGCCGTTGGGCTTCTGTTTTATTAGTGCCATCAGGGCCAGTAATTTTTGTTTGACTATATCTGGGGTACTTCCTTGACTTCCCATTCAGTTGATATTCAGCCTGTGACAGTCCATAGTTAGTCTCTGTGACCCAGAGGCCTTTTTGACTAGCCAAACTAGACTGGCCTGTTGCGACATTTTTATCTGTAGCAGATTTCAAATTAACAAAGTAATGTCCTATTATCCACTTAGTATGCAGTATTGCTTTTTTTTTTTGAATAACCCATTGTGTCCTGGGTAGTTTAGGATATGTACCGCTGCTGTGGCTCAAATCCTTAACTGTAAGGGGCATACTTCCTCAGGTGCTGGTAATGTCTGTGCCATAAGCACCCAAAATATCAATGTCCACATTGCGCTTAGGGATGGGAACTATGGTCGCTGGCACCCAAAGTGACCCAGTGAGTCCCACTCATAACTGATAAGCATACTGGGGTCATTGTGTTAGTCTCAAAACCTCCCATTGTCAACAGGTGAATTTTTTTCCCTCTGAGGAGACCTGAAAATATTGTTATATGGGCTCCAATATCCAAGAACTCCAGAAAGCCTAATTTTCTTTTTCTGCTTCATCTTGACAAAAGTAGAGGGCCATTGTCCTCTGGTGGGGACCTGGAGACCTTGGTCCTACTCCTAACTGTACCATTCAGCCATGTGGATCTGTAGTATCCCTTTGTCAAACACTTCAGCCAGACTGCATATGTCTTTCCTGCCCTTTGTCTATATTTGC
Source organism: Carlito syrichta (assembly GCF_000164805.1). Classification (NCBI taxonomy): domain Eukaryota; kingdom Metazoa; phylum Chordata; class Mammalia; order Primates; family Tarsiidae; genus Carlito; species Carlito syrichta. Next base: position 157,510 of record NW_007252762.1, on the reverse strand, counting down.
CCTCTAGATAGTAAGCCTCCCTTTCTGTGAAGGCCTGAATTGTATGTCTTGGTTCCCTCTTGGATGCCTTAGGCACTGAGTACCTCTTTCCTGTACCTTCTCAAGAATCTGTCTGAGTACCCATTTCCCAAGCTCTCCTGCTCTGGAAATGAGCAATTACATGTCTAACAACCAGGGTATCATGTGCTGAGCTCCCCTATTTCTATGTTTCTTTCTCTCTGCCTTAATTCATGCAGCTAGCTCATTCACATCCTTGAGGTGGTGACACATGTGCCATTTATTATGGCTTTTCCCCCATGAAACATCCAGCTTCATATTCAGTCCCTAGATACTCCAGACTGCCATTTCTGCCCCAGGCCAGGTATCATGGGATAAGGGCACTCCAGCTTCGTCAGTATGCTGATTCTTTAAGCAGATCCTGCTTTCTGTGCCACTTTTGGGAAGCATGTTCACTGTGCGCTAGTTCCAACTTGTCTGTGTTCAATATATACAGCACACTTATATGCAACAAGTTATGTGAAGCAGATTTATTATTTACAGATAGGTAGTAATAGACAGAAGAAGCCTAGGATTTTTGGTAGGCCTTTCCCACAAGGCTGCTCTGGGTGGATGGAATCTCATCTGTGTGTGCTCCATTTGTACTATAGCTGAGGGAACCCAGAAAGCAACCTCTCCTGGGTTTTATACCTCAGGGTGACATAGGTTGCTGGGCTAAAACATGAAAGGACACCCTTTTTCTCAGTGAGAACTGCAATTAGAACATGAATTATTCAGGCCTTTCTCTTTCTGTCTCAGAATGTTGCATTTCTAGCACATCCTACAGTTGTTTTTGAAAACTACAATTGAGAAAGGGGAGAGAACTGAGTCAGTCCAAGACCACTCAAAGAATTTTCCTGCAAAATGTAGATTTCTTTGTCCAGCTACTTAATTATCATTTTCTGGTTTTTTTTTAGTTGGAGTCTCACTCTGTCGCCCAGACTGGAGTGCAGTGGCCACTTCCGGCCACCGCAGCCTCGATCTGCTGGGCTCCGGCGATCCTTCCGCCTCAGCCTTCCAAGTAGCCGGAATTACAGGGATGCGCTACCACGCTTGGCTGATTTTTTTTGATTTATTGTAGAGATGAGGTCTCGCTGCCCAGGCGGGTCTCGAACCCGCGGGCTCAGGCAATCCACTCACCTCAGCCTCCCAAAGGCGCAGGATTACAGGCTGAGCCACTGAGCCCAGCCTTAATTATCATTTTTAACTAGATGGCTAAAAAAGAGGTATAAAACTTAACGTAGCCAAAGTAGAATTCATAAATTTTTATCACCTTACCAAACCTACCTGAGTTACTGAATTTTCCTTATGTCAGAAAATGGCACTACTATTTACCTAATTGTACCTAATTGTTTAGGCCAGAAATTTTAGTGCCCTTCCAGATTCCTACTTTTTCGTGAAAATCCATATTCAGTCCATCAACAAATTCTATTGACTTTAAATTTATATCCAGAATAGCTACTTTTTGCTACCTCTGTCACTGCCAACCTTTTTTGAGCCATTACCTTTCATGAGGGCTCCTGCAACGGTGTCCTTATTAGTTGTCCTACTTTTACTGCTCTGTAGTCTGTTCTTTATAGAAGCCAAAATATCAACTGAATCACCTCTCCTGTGCTTAAAATCTTTCCTTGGTTTCAAAGTCTGCATGTACATTCAACGGTTGAACTGCACAGATTGACTTATATGCAGATTTTTCTCAATAAATATACTGAAAAATATTTTGGAGATTAGCAACAACTTGAAAAAACTTGTAGACAAGCTGCATAGCCAGAAATAGCAAAAATTAAGAAAAAGTTGCATATCTCATAAATAGGTAAAATATATGTAGTAGTTGATTTATCATTTACTACCATAAAATATGAACAAATATTTTATAAAATGTTAAAATTTATCAAAACTTACATAAACAAAAATTGTACATGGCACTATTTGCAGTCAAGGGAAATTAAAGCTATTGCAGGTTGCAAATGGTATCTGCTTAAGACATCGTGTGATGTTAATCATCTCCACATGAGAATTCATCTCCCCAGTAAATTGCAGATTGCAGTAAAAAGTGGTCTCTCAAGATTTTTTTCACATATTTTTCATCATATTTAGTGCAGTACCATAAGCATAAATCACATGGGACCCGTACAAAATACCACTAGTGATGATACTGGAAGTGCTCCTAAGAAGCAGAGAGAAATCATGACAATACAAAAAAAAAAAGTTGAATTGCTTGATAATGTACTGTAGATTGAAGTCTACAGCTATGGTCGCCCACCATTTCAAACAGATGATTTATCTTATAGACAGTTGCTATAAACTTATTACAACAGTAAATACAGTACAATACTATAAATGTATTTTCTTTACGCTTTTTTAAACATTTTCTTTTTTCTAGCTTTATTGTAAGAATACAGTAATAATACATATAACATACAAAATATGTGTTAATCAACTTTAATATTATCAACGAGGCTTTGGTTAGCCAATAAGTTTTGGAGGAGTCAAAAATTAATAATGTAGATTTTCTATTGCATGGGGAGTCAGCATCTCTACCCCTGTGATGTTTAAAGGTCAACTATATAATAATCCAAAGTCATTACTATGGCCTTCAAGGTACTTTATGGTATGACTTCTAGCTTCTTATCATTTACTCACTGTGCTGCTATACAGTCCTTCAAACACCCGCACATGTTCCTTAGGACTTGTCAAAAACACTGCCACCTCAAGTGTTTGCGTGATCATTCCTCTTACTTCGTAGGCTTCTGTTCAATGTTATCTTACAAAGGTCTTCCCTTATTATTCTTCTTAAAATAGTAGTTCCCATTGCTTTTTGTTCCCTTACCTTAGAACAATGCCTACTATACATAAATTTAGTATTTTTAAAGTTTTGTTGGTTAAATTATTTTCTTTATTTTGATAACAAGTACCTAATAAGTATTAGAAGAATCATGATCTAATTAAGTGGGCCAAAATTTCTAATCACTTTCATGTAAATAAGATAGCTCATTTGTTTTCCAGTACTGGTATCTTGCACGGTATCAGATATCTCATAAAAATGTTAAATATTAATACTTTTCCCACAGCTATTTAATATTTAAGCTTTATATTAAGTTGATAAAATATTTTTGTATACATATTCTTAATCCTAAAATCTACTTTAAGCTTAATGTAGGATGGTTGTTATTTCAATTTTATAGCCTTAGAAGTTGATTTTTAGTTCCTACAAGAGGTTTGTTTAAATATGCAATGATTTTAAGCTATCTCCTTGATTTAATTATTATATGGAATGAAAATATTTCAGTATAGGAGTTACTTTTATCCCAAACAGCATGAATTTCAGAATGGTAATTTAGTATTTTTAAAGTTTTGATGGTTAAATTATTTTCTTTATTTTGATAACAAGGGTTATATGTATATAAGAAGGTGAATTTTTTTAAGGTATAATATTTTCCAATTTGAAATTCTTCCTAAAGGACTCTAAAACTTTAGCAGCCAAGGAAAAAGAGGTTAAAAAGATAACAGATGGTCTGCATGCCCTTCAAGAAGCAAGCAAGAAAGATGCTGAAGCTTTGGCTGCTGCGCAGCAGCACTTCAATGCTGTTTCCGCTGGCCTGTCCAGCAATGAAGATGGAGCAGAAGCAACTCTTGCTGGTCAAATGATGGCCTGTAAAAATGATATAAGTAAAGCGCAGACAGAAGCTAAGCAGGTAAATATAAATATAAAGTACTATATGATTTTTTTTAGAGAAGTTTCATTTCACGTTATATTTTGGGAATTGTTATAAATGTTAATCAGTTCAGTTACAAGGAACTTGTTTACTTTATTCTGCAACTCTAGTGCTTAAAGCAGCAAAATTCAAATATGTTGATTACTAGATGCAGTAAAACTTAAATTATATTAATTCAGTTTGTAAGTACCATAAATGCTTTGTTCTTTTTGCAGCATTGTATGCAATATTAAAGGTTAGACGGGTTTATTCTCATCTCTTTTTGGCTGTTTTGTTTTTATTGACATCATAATGTTGAAAACTTAACCCTTAACAGGAAAACAAAACTGTCTTTTCCATTGGTTTGCCTACCATACATAGTTCTTAAATTCTTGTTTCAAACTTCACGTCTTTCTAGGAAGTTTCTCTACCACAAATTAACCCACGTTTTCAGTCTTTGGTTTCCCTACTCTGATTTCATAATCTGCTGGGTCTTGTCAATCTATGTTTCTCAGGTTTGTTTACATAATAGTGCAACTTAAAGTCCTGTGAACACAAGAATTTTGTTGGCAGAAAAAAATATATGCACACACGTGTCATCATTTTTTTTTTTTAATGGAGGACTCGGCTTTAAAGTATATGTGCACACAAATGTGTGTGATTATGCATTAATCTTACCGAAGTTTTTCTTTTTATTCAGGGATGACAGAGCTCATAGTTATGAAAATTTAGAAGAACTCAACAGTAAAAAAAACAACCTTATATACACACTCAGTTTTTCTGTTAACTTATGTTATACAGGTACTTGGGAAAAAAATTTATCATTATTCAGATTTAAGGGAGGATACCCCCATCTAGGTCTTAGAATACTAGTTCATGGTTTTACGAAGCAGTGCCTAACTATATAAACTTAAGACTCCTGAAGGTCAGATGCATTTAAATTTCAGAAATTCCAGCGTTGTAATATCAGACTTATGGTATTTAAATTTCTCTCAATTTATCTTCCTTTTTCCTATTAATTTTATTTCTCATTGATCAGTACAGCTTCTCCACTATTATTAGACAACACTCACGAATATATACAAATACAAATAAGAGGGGGATCCAAAATAATGCAATTATTTTTGGGAGGGTGGACCTCTTGTAGTACTGACTTCCCCTGCTAGGTAAGTGTTTTAGGAGCCTGTTGGCATCAGTGTTCCAGCTAGTGTTGTTGTGATAGGCTGCCTTCAGCTTCAGTGAATTTTTTTTGGAGATTCTTTCAACATGTTTGCCCATTTCATGATGAGTGTTTTATAAGCTTACCTGCCTACACTGCACTGAGTATTCAGCAGTTTTTGACCAAAAACAGCTTGCCCCATGGCTCACCCTCCCTATTCACCCAGTCTTGCCCCAGGCAACTATTTTTGTTTCCCTGGATGAGAAAATTTCCTTAAAGGAGAAAGTTTTGCTGATGTGGAAAAGGTGAAACAGAAAAACGGCAGAAGCACAAAAGGCATCAAAATTGACAAGTTCACAAACTGTTTTGAGCAGTGGAAAACATCTCAGTAGTTGTATTGCATCAAATGGAGGGCACTTTGAAGGTGACTGAATGAAGTTTCAGCATGTAAGAATATATACTCAATTTTTTAAATAAATAAATTCCAGATCTTTGGGGCCTCCCCTCTCATATGAACGCCTAAGTGGAAAGGAAGGGAAACCAGAGTTGTGATTTCTAACTTTCTATGTATTTTTTATTTAACCCGCTGACAGTTAATCTTCAATATAATTTGTAACTGTTAATAGGTTATATTTTATAAATATTAAAAATATGGACTTAAATTACAAATTATTTAATAATTTATATTAATCACATATCAGTTTATACTTTGGCTTTTCTTTTGAGGAGAAGATACTGAGAAATGATTGATCTGTTGAAAGACTAATCCAAGAGACCAAACACATTTTTAAGACTGAGGTCTTAATTAAACCAATCCGTAGCCATTTAATTGCTAGTGATATCTGCCTCTTATATAGTCTTTAAATTTTTCTGTCACAGGCTCAGATGAAGTTGAAACATGCCCAACAGGAATTAAAGAATAAACAAGCTGAAGTTAAGAAAATGGATAGTGGATACAGGAAGGATCAAGAAGCTTTAGAAGTTGTAAAGAGACTTAAAGAAAAACTTGAAACCGAAATGAAAAAGCTAAATTATGAAGGTTTGCCTTTAAAAACATGATTATTAGATCATAAAGAGATAGTGGTTATTGACAGGAACTAATTCAAATAAATAAGCAAATAGGAAACATGTTTTACCCTATAATGGGCATTAATATAAGAAGTATTTATAAATATGGTCAGAAAATATCTAATTTTAAAACAGCCCATTGGATTTTTGAGAACTCAGACTGAGAATTTCCTGCTTCCGTCCTTTGAAAGCTCAGAGAAGTCATTTGTATATTTCTGTGTTTGTAGGCATTCAGTTTACATGTTGCTTCATAATGAAATTGTTTTATTTGTTGTTAGAAATGTCTACTTGACGCTTGATAGAAATTTGAATATTTAGCTTGCTTTTTTATTTAGTACTTATCAGTAATTTATATTTTGCTTCTAGAAATGCTTTGGAAATTGTAGTTACTAGTATTTTCCTTAAAGCAGTAGTATCTGTGTTTTAAAAACTTTGTTTCAATTTATTTATGATTTACTCCTCAGAAAACAAGGAGGAAAGCCTTTTGGAAAAGCGCAGGCAGCTGTCTCGTGATATCAGTAGATTGAAAGAAACATATGAAGCTCTCTTGGCCAGATTTCCCAATCTTCGATTTGCATACAAGTAAGAGATTTAAACCTTGAATTTTAACATAAAATAAGCAAGACATATTTTTATTTAAGCTTGCAGCAATCTGAAAATTTTTGTATGAAATTTCTTATAAGTTTTTCCTTAATTTTGGTGTTTTTTCCTTAAATATCCAGCTACATGTTTCAAATGCTGGCAGGGCAGTTCTTGTGGAATTTAATGTCTACTGATGTCACTAATCTTAAAACCAAAACGAGGAATTTAATCTCAGTTCAAAGTGTCTTTAAAGTTATTCTATCATTACTGTTAAATGTCTAACATCTTATAATTTGTTTTGCTACTTGGATTTCTTAATGGAATACTTATACTAATCATAAATATTGTACAAGTTAGAACATCAGAGTTTTTTTTTTTTTTAATTGCACTGAAAAGATCTATTGATTGGTTTCAAAACCAGAGCTGATATTTTTAAATGTCACCTAGGACATTTAAAATTTTTTGTTTCCTTACATTGATTCTTCTGCTTTCATTTCAGTTTAATGTATTGTTTAAAAGAGCTCTTGACTTTACTAACTTTTTCTATTTTCTTTTCTAAGATTAATTTTTGTTAACTTTTCTATTTTAGGGATCCAGAGAAGAACTGGAATAGAAATTGTGTGAAAGGACTTGTAGCTTCTCTGATCAGTGTAAAAGATACTTCTGCAACCACAGCTTTAGAATTGGTAGCTGGGGAACGACTCTATAATGTTGTAGTAGACACAGAGGTAAATTTATTTTAATTAAAGAAAATGTAAAATTGCTGTTTAGCTTGAAAACTCATGTGCTATTGGACACTTTCTTGATGTTTTAAGCCTCTCTGCTCAGATCACTTGTCTTTATATGGTAAAATTGTTTAGTTAGTGACTTTCTGATAAACTTTTCCAAAGTAAATGCTTACTCAGGAGCTCAGAATGCATATTATCAATCTTAGACTTCTTTCCTTTCTTTTTAATTCTGCACAAGCTTAAATTTTTTTATACTTGTAAAATAATTTGAGGAAAAAAATGACCTGCTTTTAATGTCAGTCTTTACATTGAGGTAACATTGTATTTATCTGCATTTCTTCAGTTCTTTCTTTTTATCCCTCTCCAGAATTCTCTTATTTTTTTAATATACAAGAGGAACCCCAAATAACCCGGAATTATCTTTTGGAGGGTGGGCCCCTTGTAGTACAGGTTTTCTCTGCTAGGTAAGTGCTCTTGGTTTTACATCTGTTGATGTACTGAATTACGTTTATGGTCTTAAGAGTTTTGAACCAGCCCTGCATCTCAGGAATGAAGTCTATCTGGTCATGGAGGACAATCCTTGAGATGTATTGTTGGATCCAATTTGCTAGAATCTTGTTGAGAATTTTTGCATCTATGTTCATCAAGGAGATTAGCCCAAAGTTCTTTTTCCTTGTTGAGTCTTTGCCAGGTTTGGGCATCAGTATGATGTTAGTTTCATAAAATGAGTTGAGGATAATTCCTGATTGCCAGGAATACTTTCAATAATATTGGTATCAGCTCCTCTTTGTATGTCTTGTAGAATTCAGCTGGGAAGCCATCTGGTCTGGGACTTTTTTTTGTGGAATTTCTTATGACTGATTTGATTTCCTGGATTGTTATTGGTCATTTTCAATTTCTTATTTCAACCTTGGGATATTATGTGTTGTCAGAAAGTCCTCTATATCCTTTAGGTTTTCAAGTTTATTTGTATATAGGTGTTCATAGTAATATGTGATAATCTTTTGAATTTATTCAGGGTCAGTTGTGACTTCCTTTGCGTTTCTAATTGTGTTTATTTAGACTTTCTCTTCTTTTTGGTCAGCCTGACCAGGGATCCATCAATCTTATTTATCCTTTCAAAGAACCAGATTTTGGTCTTATTGATCTTTTCTATGATATTTTTGTCTTCTGTGTCCTGCAGTTGAGATTTTATCTTGGTGATCTAAGTTAGGATTTTGGTGATTTTGCCTTTCCAACTCCCTTAGGTTTGGACTGTTTACTTGTGATCGTTCTGTTTTCTTGGTGTGTATGTGCAATGCTGTGAATTTTCCTTGTAACACTGTTTTCGTGGCATCCCAGAGATTCTGATAAAGGTATGCCTTTGTTTTTGTTTGTTTCCAGGAATTTTTTTCTTTCTTTTTTTTAAAATTTTTATTTTAAATATGTGGGATACAATTAAGGGTAAGATATACAGATGGTCACTATGCAGATACCCTTGTTGATGCCATGTGCCCCCCCGCCTTCCCCTGGCAGTTTCCCTCTACTGGCAATCCCGCCCCCACCCTCCCCTGGCAGTTTCCCACTACTGCCAATCCTTTTCTTATAGTATTATGATAGTTGTTCAAGGTCCACTTATGAGTGAGGACATGTGATACTTGGTTCTTTGTTTCTGTGATAGATCACTCAGTATTATAGCCTCTAAGTCCATCCAAGTTGCTGCAAAGTTCATAATTTTGTCCTTCTTTATGTCTATGCAATATTCCATCATGTACCACATATTCCATATGTACCACCTTTTTTGTAGCCAGTCCTCTTTCAATGGGCAGCATGGTTGGTTCCATGTTTTTGCTACTATAAATAATGCTGCAATAAGCATGTCTGTGCAGGTATTTTTTTCATAGAGTGATTTGAGTACCTCCAGATACATTCCCAGTAAGGGGACTGGAGGGTTATACGGAAGGTAGATTTTTAGATCTTTTAGGAAGCACCACATTGTTTTCCACTGAGTCTGTACTAGTTTACACTCCCAGTAACAGTTTAGAAGTGGTCCTTTTTTGCCGAATCCTCTACATTATTTGTTGTTTTTTGAGTTATTGATGAATACCATCCTGACTGGAATTAGGTGATATCTCAGTGTGGTTTTAATTTGCATTTATTTGATGACTAGTGAGGCTGAGCATTTTTTCATGTATCTGTTGGCTGCTCATATTCTTTTGAGAAGTGTCTATTCATATCTTTTGCCCACTTTGTAATCTGGTTGCTTGTTTTTTTCTTTTTCAGCACGTTTGAGTTCCTTGCAGCTCCTAGATGTTAGGCCTTTGTCAGATATACAGTTGGCAAAATAGTAAGAGCCGTCTATGAGAAACCCACATCCAACATACTGCTTAACAGACAAAATGGCACCATTTCCCCTGAAAACCAGAACAAGACAAGAATGCCCACTCTTGCCCCTCCTGTTCAACATTGTATTGGAAGTCCTAGCTAGAGCAACCAGACAAGATAAGGAAATCAGTGTCCAAATAGGAAAAGAGGAAGTTAAATTGTCCCTCTTTGTAGATGACATGAGTCCATACCTCGAAAATCCAAGAGAATCTGTCAGAAAGCTCCTTGCATTGATAAAGGACTCTGGCAAAGTCTCAGAATATAAAATAAATACAAAAGTCAGTTGCATTCCTAGAATCTTTTTCTGTCTTGATTTCCATGTTGACTCAGAAGTCATTCAGCAGCATGTTGTTTATTGTCCATGTCTTTGTGTGTTTTGGGGGAATCTTGTTGGTGGCGATGCTTATTTTTATTCTGTTGTGATCTGAGGAGATGCATGGTTTTTTATTTAGATTTTTTTGTTGAAATTTTTTCATGTTTATGTCCAAGAATGTGATCAATCTGGGAGTATGTTCCATGGGCTGATGAATAGAATGTATACTCTGTAGCTGGGTAAAGTGTTCTGTAGATGTTTGTTAAGTGCATTATACTACATGATCGTTTTTGAATGTACTTCTGTACTGTTTTCTAATTTATTGTATATATTTAAGGTGTATAATATGTTTTGATACATATGTATAGTGAAATGATTACTACAGTCAAAAATAGCAAAATATTCATCACCTTCCATAGTTAACATTTTTGCATGTTGCAAGAACACCTAAACTCTATTCTCATAGGAAATTTTTAGTATATAATGCAATATTATTAACTGTATGTAGTCTTCGTGCTGTATGTTATGTCTCAAATAGGTAGATTTAGTCATCCTGCCTAATTGCATATTTATACCCTTTGACCTATGATATACTTCTACTTGTTTTCTTCCTAACCCCACCCCTGGTACCACTGTTCTTGTTTCTCTTTATTCAACTTTTTTTTTTTTTTTTTTAGATAGTGTATAGAAGTAAGGTTGTACATTTTTCCCCTCTGTCTTAAGTCGTTTAGCACAATATCCTCCAGGTTCATTTGTGTTGTTGCAAATGGCAACATCTCATTTTTTAAGGGTAAATATTTTATTATATATATAACTTAAACTTTTGATTGTTTGGTATAGAAGGCACTAAAAATTTATTTGATTATGGTTTCCTAAATTTTTACTCTTTCCATGTTAATGTGTTCTTTTATTGTCAATATACTTATTTTTCTAATTTCAAATGTTTGTCTTAGGTTACTGGTAAAAAACTACTAGAAAGGGGGGAATTGAAGCGTCGGTACACTATAATTCCACTCAATAAGATTTCAGCCAAATGTATTGCTCCAGAAACTCTCAGCGTTGCTCAGAAACTTGTAAGTCTTACTTTGTTTTATTTACGTGTTAATTTTGTCTTCTTTTTAAAAGTTAGAAGACATAACTGGGAGGACTTAATTATATGCAGAACCAATTGTTTTTGTTATTTTTTAAATTAAGATAAAAATATAGGGTTGCCTCTTGTGCAATTAGATGGAGAATAGAAATTTTGGAAAACTAGAACTCCCTTTGATATTTTGGAGTGTATTCTTTAAACTGTAGGTCAATTCACATGACTATGAAATGGTAGAAAAAATTGTACCACTGATTTCTTACTCGTTAGAACTGAACTTATAAATATCCAGAATTTCTGTGTGTGCGTGCGTGTGTGTGTGTGCGTGTGTGTGTGTGTGTGTGTGTGTGTGGCATACTTCAACTGCCTACAATGGCAACCATGATGGAAGAATTTAAGAGTATTGCAGTGATGCTTTTTATTAGAGTTCTTCTAGATTGCTGTTCAAAGTATATCTAGAAGGTGACCAGGATCCTAGTCATCTGCTGAAGTGAATCTAAAATAGTATGCTTGCTAATAAAAAACTAAATGAATACAGGAAATACAATGAAAAAGCTGCTATGGTTGTATAATACTGGGCAAACACATGAAGCCAATTAACACATCAGCAGCAATATTAGTTTGTAATTGAGCAGGCATTCCAAATGTTTATAAGTTGAAAAGGTCATTCTTTGAAACCTAGAAATATATGTGTAACTAATTGGATATACAATGTCTTTGAGATTTCAATGAAAATAATTTCAAAATACAGTTGTGTTGGTATGTATCAGGAGAGGGAGGATGAGTGCAGAGTAATTGAAAGGTAGTGTTTTGGGTTGGTACTTCAACGACTTGAAAAATCACCTTTAGGTCAAGAAGGCTCAAGAAATTAATTTAGCCATAGGTCAAGTCCCAGTGTTAGAAGTAAATTGGAATTTGAAGAAATAGCAAAAGTACTTTCACTCAGTTAAGTCCCCTAGCCAGACCAGTTTAATGGTAGCTGAGATGTCAAGGAACAATACTGAGTATGTTTTATATAATGCTGCCTTCATTTTGATTTCTGCTGCTACTGCTGCTACTAAGCTCCAAAAGGGATGCTTAGTTTAAAGAAGAAAAAAAAAAAAAAGATGAGTAGAGGTAGACTTTATAAACAACAACTAAGAAAAGGCAGTTGGATCAAGGTAGAAGACTAAGTTTTGGTTTGTTTTTTGTTTTTACTTATTATTTTTTGTTTCTGTAACTGGCAGGTGGCTGCTGTAGCATGTTTAATTTGAATGAAAAAATATTTAGTGTAAAACAACTAAAGCACTAATAAGTTAAACAAAACATTTTGTGTAATCATGTTGATCTGGGAATTTACAGGTTAAGCATCCCAAATCTGAAAATATGAAATCCAGAGTTTTCCTAAATTCTAAACTTTTGAGCTTCAACATGGGATTCAGATGATATACTCATTGGAGCATTTTGGATTAGGGGTAAAAAGCAGAAGAAATATTATTTAAGGCTTGATATGCCCGTAGCAAACTTCATAAATGTCAAGAAAGTCGGTGGACTTTTATGGAACAAGATGATGGAGGTGGACTGAGCACAAAGATCACTGAGCATAAAGCAGAACTAAAGAAAAAATTGATTAAGTAATCAATTAAGTAATAAATGAGAAAAGCATGGCAGATTATTATTGGAAAGATAAGGGTATTTGAGGCAAAAGACTAGATCTTTGAAGTCTTTGTTATGGAAAGCAACTTTACTTTGCCACCTGGAAGGTGGATGTGGCCTGATCCATAATGGCATTTCTCATACTATATAGCCCATCTCTCCCCACTCTGAAACAGTACTTATCTTAACACTACAGCAAGCAACATAGAATTCAAAACAAAACATTGAGGATTTGATGGGAATACTCATTTTTTCAAGGGGTTGTGATTCTTAAGTGGGGATAAATGTCCCTATACTGAAGTTGAGAACAAAGATATACCACACAATCATGATACTTCGAGATACAAAGTCTGATTAAAACAACAAAATGAAATAAAAATTCATCCTCTTTATTAATATTATAGCTTTATCGTATCTTTACATGAGCACCCATACCAGTAAACTAGGTTCCAGTTAAGAAAATAGAAAATGGTTTTTGTTTTACCTGTACAGATTGACCATCCCAAATCCAAAATTGCTAAAGAATTTTAAAACTTCTTGAGTGCCGACATGACTTTCAAAGGAAATGCTTATTACAGCATGTTGGATTTTGCATTTGAAATGGTTGACTGGCATAATGCAAATATTCCAAAATCCAGAATCTGAAACACTTATTGTTCCAAGCATTTAGGATAAGGAATACTCAACCTGTACTGTACTTTAATTAAGAAAGTTGTGTCCAAAGAGTTCGTTTTGGATTTAAAAACTTGATACTGGCTCCTTCTTGATAGAAACTCTCATAGTGCCTGGTACTTAGCAATAGATCTCTCAGTATTTAAGCCTGCAGTTTTTTTCCTGAAACTTAGTTTCCTGAAACTAAGTTTTACATAGCTTTTTAGAAAGTTCAAAAATAATTTTAATGTTAAGTATTAATTAAATTTCTGTTATACTGGGTTATAAAATAATATTTGAAAGAAAAGGAAGTGGTGTGAACTATGGCATATCTGTTGTCCCACAGGTTGGCCCTAATAATGTTCATGTGGCTCTTTCCCTGATTGAATATAAACCAGAACTTCAGAAAGCAATGGAATTTGTCTTTGGAACAACGTTTGTTTGTGATAATATGGATAATGCCAAAAAAGTGGCCTTTGATAAAAGGATAATGACTAGAACTGTAACTCTGGGAGGTGATGTATTTGATCCTCATGGGACATTGAGTGGAGGTAAGTTTTATAGCCTTGTATTCTCACAATTTTGTGTGGCAAATTGGAATGGACCTTTTTTTAATTAAGAAATGGTAGGGTTGAGATGACTTAATTCAGAGCTTTATTAGCAGTGTTTGGTTAGAACCAGGACTAGTACCCAGGTTTTATACTTAAGATTAAATACTTATTTCCAAAGCCTTAATGTAAAAATTTTAGGATATAGTTCAGCTTTTGAATACCAACCATGTGACAGGTACTTAATAATATTTGAGAAGTTATATAATGTTATAGCGCTCAAGGATCTCACAGTCTATTAATCAATCCTTTTATTCATCTTAAATACATTTGTTTATTCTTACTCCTTGCCCTATGAAGATATTCCAGTCATAGAACATTAATGCTGGATATTCTTGCTTTTTGCCCTGTCAGGATATTGTAGACACTGGGAAATGACATCTTTTTAAGTACTTTTTAACCTAACTACTCACTTCTTCAAAAAACATGTTAACTTCTAGTTTGTGTGTATGCCAGTGCTGCCACTGCTCCTGTCAAAAATAAACTAAAAAATTAAATCTGCCCTTGAAATGATACCTTAATGCCTTAAAGGAATTCTTAGACAGTGATCATATTCTTTTAGTTCTAGTATTTGCTCCACTGAGTTTCTAGATCTGTGCCAAGTGATATTATAATGAATGCTAAATAGTACTTACTATATACCAGATGGTGTTGTAAGACTTTGTTGTCTAATACAGTAGCCACTAGCCACATGTGGCTCTTGACGTTATATAAAATAAAATTAAAGTAGTTTTCTCAGTTAAACTAGTCCCATTTCAAGGGCTCAGTTCCCATAAATGGTTAATGGGTAAACAATGCAGACATAAAACATTTCTATCAGTCTATAAAGCCCTATTCTATGGACTTTAAATAATTAACCCATAATAACAGCTATGAGGTAAGGCATATTGCTATTATACTCAATGTACAGTTACAGAAATAAAGGTATAGAGTATGGTTAAATAACTCATTCCTAAGTGACAGGTCGGAATTTAAATCCAGGATGTCTGATTTCAGAGTTTTAACCCAGTAGATTGTAGAAAACCTCTTGAGAGTTCAGGTAACTTATTGACTTTCTAGGTCAAGAAAACAATAGCAAACTCAGTGAATTCTATGATCAAGTGTCAGGTTTCCCAGTACACAATAAAATGACTAGTGTCTGCAAATGGAAGATAAAGAGAGACTTAACATTTTTAAATATTTATAACAGAAGAAATTTTTACATTGTATTGATTTAAATGTTCTTGAAGTTTCTGCTTAAGGGATAGAAAATATGTAACCCTGTATCTTATTAACAAAGTAATCCAAACAGCATTTCTAACAGCTCTTGGCATTCTTCAATCACACCTTTCCTTGTCAGCCTAATATTTCATTCTGTCTCTGCCAGACAATTACAGTTGCTTATAATGTGAAGTCATTTTTTACTGCTTGCTCTCCTATATTAGAGCTTAGGTCAGTTTATGATGTGATAACAAACAGCCCCCAAATCTTTAGTAGCTTACAACAAATTTATTCCATAGCCATACTACATTTACTGCAGATCAGTTGCCTCACCGCTCCATTGTTCTCATTTTGATACTCAATCTGAAGTAGAAATAGTTCCTTGAACTATGCTTTTTTAATGGCAGAGGAAAGCAAATGGTGAATTATGTGCTGCCTCCAAAGCTTACTTTCAAAAGAGGCACATTTCCCATTTCACTGGAAAAAGCCAATCACATGACTGAGTCCAGTGTCATGAAGGTGGAAAATGGGACTTCAAGGGATGAGCCCAGCAGATAGGGCAGTGGTTATTTTGAATAAATAATCCACTTGGATGTATTTATTATCAATTCCATATGTCCTAAGGTTCGGGTGATGAGGAAATGAATTCTGTAGCTTTATAAGCTCACTGAAAGATTTGTTGTTGAATCATTTCCAGTATAATTCTCTTAGAAGACTTTATATCGTTTAATGTATACATGTTTAATGTGCAAGGACTGTTTTAATTTGCCTCTATCAGGTGCTCGATCCCAGGCAGCTTCTATTTTAACCAAGTTTCAAGAACTCAAAGATGTTCAGGATGAACTGAGAATCAAAGAGAACGAACTACGGGCTCTAGAGGAGGAATTAGCAGGTCTTAAAAACACTGCTGAAAAGTAAGACTTCTGTTAGATTAAGCTGTATTTACCAGAGAATATTTAAATTCTTGCTTTTTATATTTTTTGAATTGAAGATTTTTGCATGGTAGAAAATGGTAGGACATTTACCTTTATTTAAAGAAATACAACTTTTGATTTTTTTTAAGTAGTATTCTTGGTTTTATTTAAAGTATTAATTATATTATGAGTTGATGAATTACTAGTTATTTACTTTTTTTCTTATAGGAGTAATGTCATTTTTACATGAAATTAGCAAAATCAATTTAAGCAAAAGAAAAAAAATTAGTCTTATATTCACATCTCTTTTTTTTTGAGTTGGAGACTCCATCACCCAGGCTGGAATGCCGTGGCATGCTCACTGCCACCCTCCATTGAGCCTTCCACCTCAGTTTTCCAAGTGGCCAGAACTGTAGGCATGTGCTACCATGCCCGGCCAATTTTTTTTTTTTTTTTTTTTTTTTTTTATTATCACCAAGTTGCCTAGGCTGGTCTGGAACCTGTGGGCTCAGACAATCCACTCACCTCGGCCTCCCAAAGTGCTGGGATTACAGACTGAGCCACTGAGCCTGGCCTTCACATCTCCTTACTGATATACACACTATTATTCTGCGTTGCTTGGGAAACCCTTAGATACTTGAGTGTCATACCAAAGAATACTTAAGTTCTTGATTTGAAAATATGTAGTATAGCATTGACTGAGTGTTTGCACTTAATTTAATGATACTGTGACTGCCTTACAGGAATTGACAATCTGCTAGGTGGCCTAACAAGGAGGTAAACAAGTTAATGTCAGAATGTCAGCACTAACATTTTAGTGCTTCCTTACATTGTTTCTTCTGTGTGGGTGTAGATAGAGTTAGGCATGCATGCTTTTCAACATTACCTCTGTTTGTGTATAATACGGTTATTATTTTAATTTTTCAAAATTGAGATCATGCTACTTAATGTAACCTCTTTTTGTCATTCAGCATTATTCACTCAAATATTTATTGAGTGCCTCCTTTGTGCCAAGTACGCTTCTAGGAGCTGGGGATACAGCAGTGAATCAGATAGATAAATATCTCTGCCTTCACCTAGTTTTATATAGTTGGGAAAATAGAAATTAGAGAAAGATAAATTAGTAAAACATGTAAGCTAGTTCTAAGAAGGAAAAAGTTAATTAGAAAAGAAGATATGAACTGTCTGGAGCAAAGATGTACTGAAATTTTAGATTGGGTGCCCAAGAAAAACCTCACTGAGAACTTTAGTTTAGTAAACATGTGGAAGACGTGAGTGAACTGGCTTTGGGAGTTAAAAGTGTTACAAACATATGGAATGTATTATTTGGACATTTAATTGTAATTTTTTCAGTTCCTCTGCACATATAAAGGGACTAGTAAGATAATTTATTCAGAATTTACAGTACTGAATAAAATATTAAAAGTCTAAATAAACTTTGAAATACTTTTGGGGAAGTAAGTTATTAACATTCAACTTTTGAAGTTATCAAGGTGTAAAATGGCATCAAGATTTTTTTGGGACACTATACCCTGAAGGAATTTTCATAATCAGTCAGATTATGGCTACTCAAATATATAAATTGCATCAAAATGCTTATTTTCAAACATTGTAAATATATAAAGCCTGCATTTTACCTTTTTTAAGTTAGTCATAGAGTGGCTGAACTTTTTTCTGTGAGAATACAGCAGAATTTTTCTGTGATATGCAGATGCACCAGCAAGGTGATGAGTTTGTAGTCACATTTGGCTTAGACGTATTAATTTTGTTCAGAAGTATCTGATCATTTATTCTACAGAATTGACTTGTTGGCTAATGGTGGCACTGAGGTCAAGGAAAGGAAATAGATTTTGAAAAATATTAGAATGGACGGATCTGGCTAAAGTCATTTCATACTGTATCAGGAAAGTAACGCACCTATCCTTTTAATTTTCTATACTTTTAAAAATATCTTGAAGTTAAAATTACTGTTTTGAGTATTGTCAGATACAGTTTCAGACAAAAATACTCAAGGTATTATGTCCTTTTTTCCTCAAACTTCATATATACATTTACCTTAAGTTTACATTTACTTAAAATTTCACTACAACTGACTTAGCTAACTACCTTCTAAGAAATGACTAAGCAGCAAGAACTGCGATACAATTACAGGGTTTTCATGCAAGTGCACTGCAAATGATTAAGTTCAGTACTGTTCTTCTTAAAACATAAGTCTCATTACAAAATGTAGGTAACATTGTTATTATTTTTAACATTCGAAAATGGTGGTTAAAATATAGATAACCAAATTTTTTAATTTTATGTTATTGTTTTTTGTTTGTTTGTTTTTTGTTTTATTTTATTTATTTATTTATTTATTTATTGTTTTTTTTGTTTTTGAGTTGGAGTCTCACTCGGTCGCCCAGACTGGAGTGCAGTGGCCGCTCCCGGCCACCGCAGCCTCGACCTGCTAGGCTCCGGTGATCCTTCCGCCTCAGCCTTCCGAGTAGTCGGAATTACAGGCGTGCGCTACCACGCCCAGCTGATTTTTTTATTTTATTGTAGAGATGAGGTCTCGCTGCCCTGGCGGGTCTCGAACCCGCAGGCTCAGGCAATCCACTCACCTCAGCCTCCCAAAGGCGCAGGATTACAGGCTGAGCCACCAAGCCCGGCTTATGTAATTGTTATAGTCTCTTTTTGTGGTGGGTAGTTGTGGAGTTTTCTTTTAGATGAGTCTGCAGGAGGGATTATTTTTAAGGAGATTTATTTATTCAAAAATTATTTTAGTGTTTTCTGAAATTAAGACTATTTCGTTATTACAGATTTCAGTCATTTAGAGTTGTTTACCTTCACTTACCAATTTAGACCTGAATTAATTGATGCCCAGAAACTTGAAAATTATCAAATCTGCTCCTGAAACCAGTAGCTTATATTGCCATGTGAGTTTATTTTAGGTAAGAGCTTGAAGTTTGAATGTATGTCTCAAATACCAGAAAATTTAGTTATTTATTATATACTTCTCTTTTTGTAAGGTATCACCAACTAAAACAGCAGTGGGAGATGAAAACTGAGGAGGCAGATTTATTACAAACTAAGCTCCAGCAAAGCTCATATCACAAGCAACAAGAAGAATTAGATGCCCTTAAAAAAACCATTGGTAGGTTGAAGATGTTTCATACTTAATCTTTGTTTTTATTCATATCCTTTACCTTACTTTAGGTATTTAGAAGACTGTGTGTTATATTTAAGACACATTTGGGAGTGTTTCTTTAGGACAAATCAAAGTACAGGATTTCTAGGTCTTAAGGTATGGTCATCTTCATCTTTATTATATGTTGCCATAGTTCTGTTCATTTTTACCAATATTTATTTCCACCAGTGGTAGATGAATGTTTTCATTTCTCTAAATCCTTTTCTTGGCTGGGCTCGGTGGCTCAGCCTGTAATCCCGCGCTTTGGGAGGCCGAAGTGAGTGAATTGCCTGAGGCCGCAGGTTCGAGACCCGCCTGGGCAACTTGGCAAGACCTTATCTCTACAATAAATCAAAAAAATTAGCCGGGCGTGGTAGCGCATGCCTGTAGTTCCAGCTACTTGGAAGGCTGAGGCGGGAGGATTGCTGGAGCCCAGCAGGTCGAGGCTGCAGTGGCCAGGAGCTGCCACTGCACTCCAGTATGGGCAACAGAGTGAGACTCCAACTCAAAAAAATAAATGAATAAGTAAGTAAATAAATAAATAAATAAATAATATCCTTTTCTTTCCAGACTTTTAAAGTTGTCCAATCTGTTGGTTATGAAGAGGTAGCATTTATTAGCATTTTAATTTGGATTTCCCTGATTGCTAATGAAATTTTTGGTCTTCTTTATATGTTCATTGAACCTTTGAGTTTCTACTTATATGAATTTTCTGTTTATTTCTTTTGCCCATGAATTGCTCGTTTTTTTCCTCATCGTTCTCATACTTAAGAGTTCAAATTTCTTCTAGGTTATATGCATTGCAAATATCTTTTTGGCTTATGAACTTGTCTATTAATTATATGTTGCTAGCATTTATGTTGTAGAAGAGTTTTTAATGTTTAATTCATTTTATAGCTCTCCTTAATTTTAAGAAGCTATCTTGTACTTTTTCATCAGAATTTAATTGGATGTGGCAGTTTTTATTTTTGTTATTCCTTTAGGACAATATCCACAAACCTATTTCACCACCAACATTTTTATTCTGCATGAAAAGTAGTACAAAAAATTGTGCAGCCATGGCTTCTAGGATTATATTTGCACATAGGTCCTAACACTGACAATGCATGTCAGTTGTAACAGCAACATATTTGTTCAGTCTTGCTCTCTTATTTTTTCTTTCATTAATTTGGAGATGATGTTTTTCTTATACTGTATCCTACGTATATTCTATGTTATTGTCTACTTGAATGAGAAGTTTCTTCAATATGTGTAAATAGGTAAAGAACATGCAGGAAGCTTGTTTATGAAATTGTAAACTTTCTAGCACCTAAAATTAAGGAAAAATATTGTCATACTGCCAGTACTTGTTTTAGGAAGCATACAGGTATATTAAAAATATGAGCTGCGATTTTTATTTTTAGTAAGTTGTTTCAAAACCTTTTTAAAGCAGAATAGTTAGATAAAGTTTATTTTACTCAATTTTATATCAAAGGGATTATTTCTTTACAGATTTTAGATAATTCAGGTATGGCTCTTAGGTAGGATCTGTGTTTCAGTTTACCAATTCTAGAATATCATTGGAATAATTATTTGTTTTAAACTCTAGCCTCTAATTTTCCAGGCCATTTCTTCTATTAAGTTAAGTTTATAAGCCTTTATCTGTTACTTAAAATAACCACATTTGCCTACTTTATGATGCAGAGGAAAGTGAGGAGACTTTAAAAAACACTAAAGAAATTCAAAAAAAAGCAGAAGAAAAATATGAAGTATTGGAGAATAAAATGAAAAATGCAGAAGCTGAAAGAGAGAGAGAATTGAAGGATGCTCAGAAAAGACTAGATTGTGCCAAAACAAAGGGAGATGCATCTAGCAAGAAAATGAAAGAAAAACAGCAGGTAATAACTTTTATTGAAATGGAACCAATCTTTTTAAATCCTCATAGAGTTAAAGTAAATAGGGTATAATTAGTTGGCCTTATTCATCACAATTGATCCCAAAATCTAAAAGCAAGTTATATTCTTTATAAAACAGATTACACGTTTAACAAATCAAATAAATATACAGGATGAGCATCTCAAATTCAAAATGCTACAAAATTTAAGTACCAGCATGATGTTCAAAGGAAATGCTCATTGAAGCATTTCAGATTTGGGATACTCAACCTGTCAGTTTAATGCAAATATTCAAAAATCTGAAATACTTCTGATCTTAATCTTTAAATAAGGAATATTCAATCTGTAGTTTTCTCTGAAAACTCTGTAATTGAGTGTTACGTGGTTGTGAGTATAAGATGCATTGACTTGCTAATTTTAGGGAAAAAGCAAAGTTGCCTTTTTGGTAAATGTTTCCTTCAGGAGTAGACAACTTTTCTTCAGGAGTGAATTGTATGCTGTTGTGGAGCTATGTTAGATCAGAGATTCAGCAAGTTGACATTTCTATTTGATAACCACCTCTGTGAATGTGCACTGTGAGAGAATGATGTAAGACAAAGCGTGGGGCAACCCTCTCAGGTCCCCTTCCATTGTGGGAGCTTTTCAGTCCTCTTAATAAATCCTGCTTTCTCAAAAAAAAAAAAAAAAAAACAAAGACAGAGCATGTTATACTTACAATGCTATTTGTAGGCTGTTAATATGTTATTGTATCTTTTAGATTATGCCAGAGCTGGAATTTGAACCTAGGTTTTTATCTGCAAAGGCTCTTTTTTTTTTTTTTTTTGTGAGTTGGAGTCTCACTCTGTCGCCCAGACTGGAGATGCAGTGGCTGCTCCCGGCCACCGCAGCCTCGACCTGCTGGGCTCCGGTGATCCTTCCACCTCAGCCTTCCAAGTAGCCGGAATTACAGGCATGCGCTAACACACCCAGCTGATTTTTTTTTTTTGATTTATTGTAAAAATGAGGTCTCGCTGCCCAGGCGGGTCTCGAACCCGCAGGCTCAGGCAATCCACTCACCTCAGCCTCCCAAAGGCGCGGGATTACAGGCTGAGCCACCGGAGCCCGGCTTGCAAAGGCTCTTTTAATCACTGTTCTATACAGTTGCATCTGAATATATTTTTCTCACATTTTTTGTTAACACACCTTAAGATTCTATCATTAAGTAACTGCACAAAGTATTTTCTAATAAACTAAAAGCTATAATGAGAAAGAATAAAATTGAGAAATTTTTTTGTACATTAAATAATTCTGTTCAAAGAAAAAACTCGACCTCCACTAATTATTTGGTAGGTAGAATTTTATATTATTTTCCCTAAAATGTATACATATATTTAATTTGTCGTTTTTTTTTAAATTTAAGTATTAGAAAATAAACTTTTTTTATCCATGTGTTTTTTTTTATTAATATATAACGTGCTTTTGGTAGTTGAGTAGTATCTAAGCTGTGGGTCTTATGTGCATGAGATTAGTATTAATTTAATTGCCTTATATCTATTTTTCAGTAGTTAATAACCTGTGTGAATACCTGGATACTGTATTTTCTATAGGAAGTTGAAGCTATTACTCTGGAACTGGAAGAACTCAAGAGAGAGTATGCATCCTATAAACAACAACTTGACGCTGTAAATGAAGCTATCACATCCTATGAAGGTCAGATTAAAGTAATGGAAGATGAGGTGGCTAAAAATAAGGTAAGAATTATTTATCAAATTGGAGAGATTGAAAGTGCTAATCTGTTTATGAAATACTGGCTTAAGATGTTTGACTTTAGTGCTCTTGATCTTTTCACTCTTGTGATAAAAGCATGAGGCAAAAGTGGTGATTTCTGTTCCAGAATTTCCAATTTTGGGATCTTATAGGTTATCTTCCAGTAGTCTCTCTCCCACCTAGTTGATTCCATCTATTCTGTATCCAGCAGAAACTCTTATTTTCTATGTGAACATTGTACCCCAGCCATTTTTATTAGTGGTAACTCAAGTTTTCTCCTATATGCAAATTCATTAGTCCTTTGAATATTGCTAGGAAGTGTAGAGCGTTAAAGTGACCGTCTGCCTGTAACCACATTGCCAGATTGCCCAGGAGTCTATATCAGACAATCTTTTTTTTTTTGAGTTGGAGTCTCACTCCGTCGCCCAGACTGGAGTGTAGTGGCCGCTCCCGGCCACCGCAGCCTCGACCTGCTGGGCTCCGGCGATCCTTCCGCCTCAGCCTTCCAAGTACCTGGCATTACAGGCATGCGCTACCACGCCCGGCTGATTTTTTGATTTATTGTAGAGATGAGGTCTCGCTGCCCAGGTGGGTCTCGAACCCGCGGGCTCAGTCAATCCACTCACCTCAGCCTTCCAAAGGCACAGGATTACAGGCTGAGCCACCGAGCCCGGCTGACAATCTTTTAATAAACTAAAAATATTCACATGTTACCTTACTATATATTTTTTCTAATTTTTTGTTTCAGGAGTCAGTAAATAAAGCTCAAGAAGAGGTGACCAAGCAAAAAGAAGTGATAACAGCCCAAGACAGTGTAATTAAAGCTAAATGTGCAGAAGTGGCAAAACACAAGGAACAAAACAATGGATCTCAGCTTAAAATGAAGGAATTAGACCACAACATTACCAAACATAAACGGGAAGCTGAGGATGGTGCTGCGAAGGCATGTTTGTGTTCATTTTTATCCTTAGTAATCAAGTTTTTTTTCTGAACTGCTGAAAAATTTTTATAAACTGCTCAATGGAGAACTTAGTATAAATGGGAGAACTATAGTCTAACAGAATTTTGAACTTACAACTATGTTAAATGCTTTTAACAATGCTCATTTTCAACAAATGGCACAAATGTTTTATTTTAAAATTTAATTTCAGATATTTGTTCTCATCTACAGATATATTTACCAAACGTTTAATGGCTTCTGATGGAAATAACTGATTTTAACCCCCAAATGTTGATAGAAGTAATTTCGAATGTATTAGTGGTAATAATAATAATATATATTCTTGGCCTTATTTCAAATTGTATTTAAAGAACTCACAGAAATACATATATACAAACACTTTAGTAAAAGGATTTAATTGGCTTGCAAATGTCCTTCTGAGGGTCAGTGTTGTCAATTTTTGCAATTTTATCAAAAATCTGAGGTTTTGCCAAACAGTTATCTTTTTGAGGTTATCCTTCTGTTGTTTAATCACTATTAAAATTTCTTTGTTTTATGTATTGCAGAGGCTTTGAGTATTTGAAAGAGAAAACATACTTTTGCAGAAATTCATTGCTTGATTGAAAGACTGTATTCATGTGGTATTAATAATTCATCCATCACATTTTCTTATGAGTGTGTAACCATTTGTTGTCTTTTTAATGTGCAGAATTTTTTTAGCATCCTTACAATACATGAACTTTTTAACTTCAGAAAGATCAAGAACATATAAGACAATCTCCCTACCCTCTGAAAGAACATGAACTTGACTAAAAAAACATTTTTTATGGCTACATTATAATCTCCCATTTTATTACTATTGATTTCCCATTAGCCTAGTAGCTTAGTGTTAGTGGACTGGCTAAGATATTACCAATGTCAGTGTTACTGCTAATAGTTTTTTGGTACTGCAATTGAAAATGCTAGCATTGGTGATTACTAGGAGATGTTATTTACTGTTGAGAAGGTAAAAACGAAAGACTTGCAAGTAGAGCTGCCAAGTCAAGGATTCTTTGAAAAACACAGTTTATCAAAAATCTGTTGCATACCTACTAGTATCAGCTATTATGACAGGCACCGACAGTATAAAGATGAGGAATACCTACACAGAATGCTTTCCTGCAGGTTAGCAGGAAAGATAGACTGTAAATGATAATTTTACTTTGGGGCCTAGAGGTGAGACCATATCTGTGGCAATAATAGAGGTAAACAAATTGACAAGGATTGAAATCTGCTAGTCAAAATGAATATTAAGCAATTTTAGTAGAAGAAAGTTTTCTTATAAGCACTATAATTTCAACTTTATAATCAGTTGTGTTATATGAAGTATTACAACTGTGTCTTTGTCAAAATGGGATGGAAGCAGAGTAATGTTTAGGGCAGTTTTTTTCTTAAATTCTGAGAGAAAATTTTTAGATATTAATGAGAATTAATCTTCCATGATTTTACCAAATCTGTGACTTAAGTATTACAAGCATTTTAACTTCTCACAAATTGTTTTTGAAACAATAGATTGAATTTGGTAAAATCTAATGAAGCCTCATCTGACTTACATTTTACTGTAATGAAGATGTTTTGCAGATACTTTGTAAAAATTTCTCTGAGTGTCTTTTTCTTCTAAAGTAATAGGAAGATCTTCTGTTCTACAGTCTCTTGTATCTATAGTTTATGCTTCTTCCAGGTGAAAATACTCATTCCTGTCAATATTTTTCCTCTAATATTTGATTTAAAATTAATAAATATTTAAGAAGCTGGTTAATAAATGTTGGTTAGTAAACAATCATAGATCTCCTTCCGTTTTCATATGTGACTAGGTATCCAAAATGTTGCAAGATCATGACTGGATTAATGCAGAGAAACACCTCTTTGGCCAACCCAATAGTGCCTATGATTTCAAAACTAATAACCCAAAAGAAGCTGGTCAGAGACTTCAGAAGCTTCAAGAAATGAAGGAGAAACTAGGAAGAAATGTCAATATGAGAGCTATGAATGTACTGACAGAAGCTGAAGAGCGAGTAAGTCAATTTCCTCTGAATATCTGGCCACTGTAGAACATGACTGGCAGTGATATCTCTACATGACTCCGAATGCAGTTATTAGAGCTAACCCTTTGCTGATATCTTTGATACTTGTTTTCTTTCTGCTTTCCTTTTCCTCCCTTTTCATTTTTTTCTTTTATTGTTTTATCCTTTTTCATTATTAGTTGTTTTTACATTCTCTTACACCTTGAATGACTTTTTCATTGGCTTTTGCTCTTTGCCGATAATATGTTCTACTCTTTTCTTATTCTTCATGCAAATAAAAACACATTTGGATCTTATTAATTACTTACATTTCTATCTTTTCTCTCACTTGCCTTGATTGTCTACCTTCTTACCAATCACTCCATAACTTCTTTTTGACTCTAGTGTTCACTGAGACCATTTTATAAGTAATGACTATAACTATTATATATGTAACCACTGTTTCACTAATATGTAAGTCCAGAACCATCTTGATTTTAATGCTCTTAATTACTTGATAATATTATTCATCTCCCCCACACTGACAACATTTTTAGAGTTAGGAAGGGAATTTTAATGTTATCTAGTGGTGTGCTTGGCAGGACCTGTCACTAGAAAAACCCAAAGGAGAAAGCAGTCCCTACTCTTGAGGGCTTCATAGGAAATAGCAATCTTAATAACTTTATATTAATGCCCCATACCTTCTTTAATTCTAAAAAATTCTGTTTGAGTTTTCTTGAGTTAGAATAAAATTAATGTGAGATATGATTAACTGATGTTTATGAGCTCAATAACTTTGTAGAAATTTTGCTACAATTTTTTAAAATTGTTGATATTAGTATGCATGAAGGATCTAGATTATGTTAAATATCAAACAGGTGAATAATGCTGGTGTTGTGATCTCTTTATACAATGTTACTGCTGGTTTTCAGTACTACATTAAAGTTTTGCAGTGTGTGGCATATTTATGGAAGGAAAGTTTTGTAATTTGAGCTATATAACATGGTGAAACATGTTACTTTTATTTGTTTACTTCATTAAGTAATGAGAACTGTGTCTAATTTTTTTCTTTTTTAAAGAATTCATCAACCTCCATCTCTTTACCAGAGGGGAAAGACTATTGTTGATCAGTCTTTTGTTTTTTTGTATGTCTTATCTTTTTGTTTGTTTGTACATCTTATCTGTCCACATATGAAAGTACGTGGAGTCATGCAAGAAATAAGATAACATTGTGGAGAGGAGGTTTTGGGAGCTCGGCCATAAAGGAGAGGGATAGCAAGGAAGATAATAGGACTGGCTAGGGTTGTTAAAGGAGAATGCAACACCTCCTTCAATTGTGAGACTTTGAGGAAAAATGGGTTAAGAATTTTAGAAAGTCCCACTGCTATTCATGGTATAGTTATCTCTCTACAACATTTTTCAAAGGAAGGCCTTTCTGAAGAGATTATATTTGAGCTAAAACTTGAGGTACCCATTATAGCAAATACAGAGAAAGAGCATTCCAGGCTGAAAGAACAATGCAGGGGTTATAAGACATTGAGCTTACTGTGTTCAAGGAACTGAAAAAGACCCTATGGCTAGAACCTAGGGAGGAGTCTGATGCCATTAATCAAAAGATAAATAAGGACCAACTTAAGTAGGACTTGTACATCATGATGAAGACTTAGAATTTCATTTGTGTTAAAGCTAAGACTGACCTTAAGAAAAATGCAGTCAGGGCTACTTTTATTTGCATTCACGTATGACACTATTTTTGTTGTTGTCTTGACTATTAGGGAGATAAGGGGTTTGTGGAGTCAAAATATTTCATGACCTTCTCCTATAAATTCTCAATTTTAGTAATTGAATTTTATTTATACATATATATTTTATTTAACTTTGCATTATGTCTTAGTGTATTATACCTTTATGATAAATAGTATAGAAATTATATATAAAAATCATGAAACCACTTTATTTCTGACTTAGTTCTAGAAAATAGAGATTTTATTTTATATTTTTCCAATTAGCTATGCTTTTTATTTCACAGTATAATGACTTGATGAAGAAAAAGAGAATTGTAGAAAATGACAAATCCAAAATTCTTACAACTATAGAAGACCTTGACCAGAAGAAAAATCAAGCCCTAAATATTGCCTGGCAAAAGGTATGTGGATTCCAAAATATTATCTTTTATTTTATATGAGGAGGCAAGGATGAATAATATCATCAGTGGGTTTATACTCTATGAGAAATTTTAAATGACTGATTTGTGTTTAATGAATAATGAGGCATATGTTATATTTTAATTAAAACCTTGTAGACTTTTAAATGAATTTTTTTTTCTATTTTTATACTTCACTACTAGTAGATGCTGTCATTCTTGTATCTTTAAGAATTAGACAATAAACGAGCTAAATGTATTATTGTCTTTTACAGGACTCAACAAAAATCCTAATTCAGATTTTGTTTGATGTCATCTTTGGCAGATCTCAGGCTTCTTTACTGTTACTTCTGCTTCTTTGGTTTCATTTATCTGTCTTCTCTAGGATAATTCCTTAGCCATTTATGTATAAATTTTCCCATGTTTACTTTAGGAAGACTCTTGCTTAAAAGATTTGAAAGAACATAGTCACTGTTCTTTTTGCCACTTAGCAAACCTGTGCCTTCTGGGACTCAGTTGGGCACCTTGCCTTTATGTTTTTCTTTATAATTCTGTAGGAACTTTATTTTCAGTAATGGCAGTACAGTTATCTCTTTCAGTCACTTTGTTTTTCTCTGTTCTAAGGCTTATTTTCAGTATTTCATTTTTCTGTACTATTTGTCTTTTTTTAATGCACACAAAAAGTTGACACCATTATTCTTGTGCACCATGTCAATGTAACACTGTATCTGAGATGTATTATTTCCTTTTTTGCCCAGTGGTTCCTGGATTTAGGGCAAATCAGAATCTGTTCTTTAAACTTATCATGCTGTTCCTCAACTTCCAAGGTCTTCCAAAGCAAATAATATTTATTTAGTGCTTACTATATGTTAGTCACTGTTCTGAAATTAATTTTCTGATCTAATCTTCACAATGACCTAATAAGATAGGTATTATTATTATCAGCAATATATTCTTTGTTCTGGCTTCAAGCATACTTGGTTGTAAGCATTTTGTTTGTTTCCTTTTTAGCCTCATTGGACTTGTAAAGTTCTATTTCATCTTTTTATAAATCCATGAATATAAGTCATTTTTCTAGATAGTATAGGGTGATATTCTTCCTATTAACTTGATAAGTTTATTTTTTTCTCTTTTGGAAGAATTTCTACATCAGGTCCATAGTTGTGTTCAGGGCTTAGTAGCATTGAGTTGCCTATTCTACAACCTGGCCTAAAAGAAAAAGAAAAAGAAGTTAGGGTGTTTATAAATACTATGCTACCTCGGTCACTCCCAAAACAACAGTGATTCTTTCTCCATTTGTCATGAGCATTACCTAGCTCTGGAAATCTATTCCAGGTAAAACTAGAGCCTGCTTACATTGTGTAGGATATTATTCAGCAGGTATGTGATTACTCTTAAAACATGTGTTCCTTAATAAGTCTAAATTTAGGATCTCTGCACTTGTATCCAGGAGATTTCCTTGTTACTGTAAGTATTCATTTTTTTAGAAAGTATCTTTATATTTGAATTTTGTATACCTGCACTTGACTTTGCAGATTTCTAGCCACCAAATCCTCGTGTGTGTGTGTGTGTGTGTGTGTGTGTGTGTGTGTGTGTGTAACATTCTCAGGTTTGACTGCTTAACTAAAATTATTGATCATGTCTTTGAAGACAGATGACCAAATTCTCAAATCATCTTTCAAATGTGTGTGCACAAAATTTACCCCATCACAGGCTAGGATTTTGGCCCTAAATCACTGCCTCTTCTTGTGGCAAGAAGGGGTCAGACCAAACAGCTTTCTTTTCTCTTGGGATCCTATCCTATTTCTGACCCTTAACACCTTTACCTCTTTGGCTATGAGATGAGGCATATAGAAAAAAATCCTTCAACACCTTGAACAGATCTGATACTTTGATTTTATGGCCCCTTTTCTCTTGGACCTTACCCTGATCTTAAGACTTTAGCTAGTAACCATAAACCCATCTTACTCTACCAATCAACAGGGAAAAAAAAAAGTTGTATAAGAGAATATTTTATTCCCAAGAGAGTTCTGTTTTGTGTTTGCTTCTCCAACTGTTTTATGTTTTATTCTCCTATGTGATACAGTTGTGTGTGTCGAGGATTCTTGCAATATGATCTACAAGAGTATCAAAACTTTGGAGTGGAGTTAGAGATATACCTTCCAGTACTCTTGGGAATGAAAGCAGGGCTCAGTAAACTATTTTTGTAAAAGGCCAGATAGTAAATACTTCTTGCTTTGTGAGCCATCCGGTCTCTACTGCAACTACTTGATTCTGATGTAGCACTAACCCCCACAGACAATTTGTAAACAAATGAGCATGGCCAGATTTGTCACATGGGACATAGTTTGCCAACCCCCAAGTTAGAGTAACAGACAACAAAATGGACCTGCTAAGTTGTGTGTACATATATCATCATTGAATCTTCTTGGAAAGCATTCTGATGTTTTAATATTTTTTTACATTCAGGTGAACAAAGACTTTGGGTCAATTTTTTCAACTCTTTTGCCTGGTGCTAATGCTATGCTTGCACCACCAGAAGGGCAAACTGTTTTGGATGGCCTGGAATTCAAGGTTGCCTTAGGAAATACCTGGAAAGAAAACTTAACTGAACTTAGTGGCGGTCAGAGGTGAGTGATCACTTTGCAATATTTTGATTTCTCATTCCTCTTACTTTATTATAGTCCATCATCTCATTACCTCCCCACTTTATTTCCATTTTGATTTGCTTAGCTAACCTTTGCATGTACAGTTTAAGGAGCCTAATTTATATGACTAAAAATTTTGATTGGATAAACCAACTATAAAACTAGAGAAAATATATGAAAAAGCAACTATTTCTTTAATATTAGAAAATGAGTAGTCCAGGACAAAAGGAAGCAAGTGCTGAGCCCTGCATTCACCTTGGCTTTCTTCTAGGGTCAATTTCTGGACTTCAGATGCAGAGAAGGAAACCCAAACTGAATTCAGTAGTCTCACTAAAGCAGAGACTACTAATCTCTAAGACAGAGATTACAGTTTTGTGAGGTGCCAGAGAGCTACACCTTGGCATTAGGTCTGTACTGTCTCGAAAATCAAGACTGCGGTAGGCACAGCCTAGAAACTTAACAACAGGTCTTGAAGGGATTAAGGTAATCTGCAAGTTACTTAAGTCTTTGTCAAAACAAAAACCCATGCTTTTTAAAGGAAAATTTAAAAAATTGAGATCCTAAACAATATACACATTCCCCATGTAATAAAAATTACAATACAAAAATCGTAAAATGTGACTCTAACCAAGAGAAAAATCATCAGTAGGAGCACTCAAAAATGACAAGACGATGAAAGTAAGGAATGAGTGAGTTAAAAAGTTACATTGCTAGGCATGGTGGCTCATGCCTGTAATCCCAGCACTTTGGGAGGCCAAGGACGGAGAATTGCTTGAGTCTAGAAGTTTGAGGCCAGCCTGGGTAACACAGCGAGACCTCATCTCTACAAAAAATTAGCTGGGCGTGGTGGCTCACACCTGTAGTCCCAGCTACTCAGGAGGCTGAAGCAGAAAGATTGCCTGAGCTGAGGAGGTCAGGGCTGGGGTGAGCCATGATTAGGCCACTGTACTCTAGCCTGGG
The DNA here is from genome assembly GCF_000164805.1 of Carlito syrichta. Lineage (NCBI taxonomy): Eukaryota > Metazoa > Chordata > Mammalia > Primates > Tarsiidae > Carlito > Carlito syrichta. The sequence goes on along the minus strand of NW_007252762.1, from coordinate 125,948 downwards.
CAACACAGTAAAAGCTGACTCCAAAACAAAAGTTACTTTAACTATTTTTAAGAATTACAAGGAAACATAAAATATGAGAGAAACAGAAGCTATTAAAAAGAATCAAGTGGAAGTTCTAGGATTAAAAAAAAAGCCTGAAATGAAAAGTTTGCTAAATGAAAATAACAGCAGATTAGACATTATAAAAGAAAGATAAGTAAACTTGAAGGTGTAGCAATAGAATCTGTTTAAGATATCCTGAGAAATAAAAATCTGGAACAAAAAAAAAGCTGCAGTATCCTGTGAGAATCTGCCTAATGTACACGTTGTTGAAGTTCCAAAAGGAGAAGAGGAGGAAGATGGAAAAATACTTGAAGAAATAATGACTCTGCATTTTTCAGATTTGTTGAATTCTGTAAATCCAAGACTTGAGTTCTGTGAACTTCAGACAGGATAAAGATGGACACACACAAAATAACAATTGATTAACAGCAGAGCTGTCTTTTCAATTCTTAAAATTTTTAGGAAATTTGCCAAAGTTTTAGGAAATGTCTTGAGGAAAATGGAAACTTCATGCTTCTCTTACTATTATGTACAAATTACTTCAATATGAAGATGCTATAAAATTTTTTTTAGGTATACCACTATTCAGTTAAACTCATAGTGTGAGTTAAAAAAAAAAAAAAAGATTAAGTTTAAAATTCAGTGTGTCCGGTTCCAGTAAGATGGTGACAGCATAGATGGATTTGCAAGATTCTCCGAACATGAGTTCCCAAAAACACTCCTACTTTTCTTACCCCACTACCCTGCCCACCACCAGCCACACTGGTCCAAGGTCTGGGGACCATCAGTCCCGCACAGGGCCAGAAATTGTGGCCCCCAGCTGCTGCTGCTCTACTCCTGCATGGGCAGGAGTCCTGGGTCTCAGCTCCCTCCCTGGCTACATCGTCTAGCCCAGCACCCAGCACCAAGCTGCCAGTCACCCAGGCAGGCTCTGGGTGCCTGCCCCTCAGAGATACCAGTCCCATTTCTGGCTGAAGTACCCTGTGAGGGACCCAGGGCCACTCTTGCCGCCCACCATCTGCCCTTTGGAGCTTTGGAGCTCTGGAGCTCTGAGCCCACCCTGGCTGAGGTACACAGCGTGTGATTCCATGCTTGTGTAAGGGAATAGCATATCTTAAGGAGGTGCTGATCAGAGGCTCTCAGCTCCAGAGGAGGGAACTCCCGATCCCCTCCTCCACCCCAGCCTGGTGGTGGCATCCTGGACCCAGTGCCCAGCTGTGCAGCTGATCCCCAGTGCCTCCCACTCCAGCACAGTGGATAACACAGGGACCCAGACGAGTGGAGAGAAAGGATCCATGAAAGTGAAGCTGCCGCCTATGCCATTCTCCAGGCAGAGATTTGCATTGCCCCGCCCACCTATCAACAGCTTCCACCTCGGTTCCTAAGGTACATCGCTAAACAGGAGACAAAGCCCCTCCCCTGCTGAATCAGACAAAGGCAATGTCACAGACCTCCCAGGCAGCAAGCTAAAAAAAACAAACAAACCCAAGCTGCCAGTAAATCTAGCTGCCTGCAAGGAAAACAAAGGGGAGAGACTGGAGATCAGAGCTGAAGAGAATTTAGACTCTCAGGAAAGAGTCCAGAGCTAGTCTGATCACTTGTTTTGACTTTTGATTTTATCGTTTTGACTGTTTTGCTCACTATTGTTTGCTTTCTGACTTACACTATCTGTTTCATGATTTTATTGTTCTGTCTCTGTGTAGCTACCAGTATCCTTTAGGGTATTTTGCTCACATGTTTTTTTCACTTCTCTCTGGCCTTGTGTCTCTTTTTCACCTGTTAGTTGATATATATGTCTGTTTTTCCTCTCACTCTTCTATCTTTCTAACTTCCTATTGATCACCCCTTCTTCCATTACTTTCCTCTTTTGCACCTCCTTTTGATCCAGGGACCAAACATACATACTGTTGCACAGACAGATTGTAAGGCAGTGGGAAATAGGTTCCAGTGTGCCCGCCCATACACCTGTTGGTGGATGGTGGAATCAGCATATAGATTCTGAATCACAGCTTCCCCCTCAATTAAACCTAAAAACTGCAAAAAGTACAGCCTGCAGCCCACACTCCAACCTCAAAAGTGAACAAAGCCAGAGGACCCTCATAAGGAAGAACAGGAGATTGCGCAAGTGAAACTAAAGCAACCCCACCTTCCCTGAAAAAGAGAATTAAAGAAGGGGAGGGAAATGGGGAGAGAAAAAAAAATTTACAAAAATGAACGAAAACCAAAAGAAGACTATGGGTCTCTCCCAGACCCCTGGGAGGGCAGACATTGAGAAAACTGACTTCGGAATGCAAACAATGAAGAGCCCCCAGAATGACTGGTCCCAAACTACAAACCTAGATATCAAGACATTAATGGAGAGATTAAAAAGAAATGAGGAGAGACAAGAAGAAACTAGGAAGGAGCTGACATCTGAGATAACAGTAATAAAGAATACTGTGAATGAAATAAATAACAAACTGATAAGCATGGAAAGCAGAATTACCCAAGTAGAAGAAAGAATCTCAGAGCTTGAGGACCAAAATATAGAACTAACCCAAACTCTTAAAAACACAGAAAACAAGCTCAAAAAGACAGAAAAAACCTTCAAGAGATGAGTGATTACTTCAGGACCCCGAACCTAAGAGTAATTGGCTTTCCTGAGGCAGAAAGAGAGACAGAGACCACACTGGAACAAACCTTCCATGTGATCATTCAAGAAAACTTCCCTTATCTAATCAGTGATGCAAAAATTCAAACACAAGAGATTCAGAGAACCCCTGCAAGATAAAAAATGAGAAGACAAACTCCAAGACACATAATAATTCATATAAACAAAGTAGGCATAAAAGAAAAAATCCTAAAGGCAACAAGAGAAAAAGGCCAGATTACCTACCATGGAAGACCAATTAGAATAGCAGCAGATTTATCTACAGAAACCCCTAGGAGAGCATGGAGCCCTATCTTCAAAGTCCTAAAAGATAAAAAATTGCAACCAAGAATAACCTACCCAGCCAAGTTAAGCTTCATCAGCGAGGGAAAATTAAAATCTTTCCCAGATATCCAATCCCTAAGAACTTACGCTGCCACCAAACCACCTCTACATGAAACACTTATGAAAGTACTAAACACAGAAGAAAAGGAAAAAAGAACAACGTTTCTCACAAGAGTACAGGGAAAAAAAAATAAAATAAACATAAACCAACCCCCAAACCAAAAGAAAGACAAAAAACCAAGTGGAAGAACAACAACTATATAAGAACTCTATGACGAACTCTCACATTTCAGTAATTAGCCTGTCTGTGAATGGATTAAATGCACCACTGAAAAGACATAGAATGGCAAAATGGATAAAATATCACCAGGCAACAATATACTGCCTTCAAGAGTCCCGTCTCACTAGAAAGGACATGCACAGACTCAAAGTCAGAGGATGGGAAACAAGTTTTCAGGCGAATAGAACACAAAAGAAAGGAGGAGTCACGATCCTAATTTCAGACAAAATACCATTTAAGCTATCAAAAATTAAAAAAGATACAGAGGGCCACTACATAATGATAAAAGGTTCACTCCATCAACAAGAAATATCTATCCTAAACATATATGCACCCAACATAGGTGCGCCAGCTTTCATAAAGCAACTTCTAGGAAAACTAAAGAAAGATATTGACTCTAACACCATCATAACTGCGGACTTTAATACCCCACTCAAAACCCTAGACAGATCATCAGGACAAAAAATCAGCAATGAGATCCAGAACCTCAATGTGACTCTTGACCAAATGGACGTAATTGATACCTACAGAACACTCCATCCAAAGACCACAGAATACGCATTCTACTCATCACCGCATGGAATGTATTCTAAGATCGACCACATACTTGGCCATAAATCAAGCACAAGCAAATTTAAAAGGACCGAAATTCTACCATACACCTTCTCGGATCACAGTGGAATAAAAATAAACATTGACACCAACAAGGTTCCCCCAAAACCCACAAAGACATGGACACTAAACAGCATGATGCTGGACAACTCCTGGGTCAATGATGAAATCAAAACAGAGATCAAAAGATACCTGGAAACAAATGAAAATGAAGAAACATCTAACCAAAATCTCTGGGACACCTTAAAAGCTGTACTAATAGGAGAATTTATATCCCTACAAATGCACATGAAGAAAATGGAAGGATTACAAATTAACATCCTAAGAAGGCACCTAAGGAAGCTGGAAAAGCAAGAACACAAAAACACTAATTTCAGCAGAAGAATCCAGATCACCAAAATAAAAGCCCAAATCCAGGATATAGAAGACAAAAAGATAATACAAAAAATCAGTGACACAAAAAGGTGGTTCTTCAAAAGGATAGACAAGATCGATGGTCCCCTAGCTAGACTGACCAAGAAAAAGAGAGAAAAAACCCAAATAAGCACAATCAGAAACACAAAAGATGAAGTCACATCTGACCCTGAAGAAATACAAAAGATCATTAGAGCCTACTATGTACAGTCAAATGGAAACAAACTTGAAAACCTTAAAGAAATGGAGGACTTTGTGACATCACACAACCTGCCTAGGTTGAAACAAGAAGAAATTGAGATCCTAAATAGACCAATCAAAATCAAGGAAATTAACTATGTAATAAGAAAACTACCTACAAAAAAAAGCCCTGCTCCAGATGGCTTTCAAGCAGAATTCTACAAGACATTTAAGGAGGAGCTGATACCAATCCTACTGAAGGTATTCCAGGTGATTGAAAAAGATGGAACTCTCCCCAAATCATTTTACGAAGCTAACATCACACTGATACCCAAGCCAGGCAAAGACCCAACAAAGAAAGAGAACTACAGGCCAATATCTTTGATGAATATAGATGCTAAAATTCTCAACAAGATCCTAGCAAACCGGATTCAATAACACATCTCAAAAATCATCCATCATGACCAAGTAGGCTTCATCCCTGGGATGCAAGCCTGGTTCAACATTCGTAAAACCATAAATGTAATTAAATACATCAACAGATGTCAAAACAAAAACCAAATGATTATATCATTAGATGCAGAAAAAGCTTTTGATAAAATCCAGCACCCCTTCTTGATAAAAACCCTTGAACATCTAGGCATATGGGGAACATACCTCAAAATAGTAAAAGCCATCTATGAGAAACCCACAGCGAGCATACTCCTAAATGGACAAAAATTGGAACAATTTCCCCTGAAAACTGGAACAAGACAAGGATGCCTACTCTCACCCCTCCTGTTCAATATAGTATTGGAAGTCCTGGCTAGAGCAATCAGAGAAGAGAAGGCAATCAGGGGTATCCAGATAGGAAAAGAGGAAGTCAAGTTATCTCTCTTTGCAGATGACATGAGAATCTGTCAAAAACCTCCTTACACCGATAAAGGCCTTTGGCAAAGTCTCAGGATATAAAATAAGTGTGCAAAAGACAATTGCATTTCTTTATACCAATAATAAACAAACAGAAACCCAAATAAAAGGCACAATTTCATTCACAATAGCCACAAAAAAATGAAATGCCTTGGCATCTTCTGAACCAGAGACGTGAAAGAACTTTACAATGAAAACTACAAAACACTGCTCAAAGAAATCAAAGATGACACAAACAAGTCTAAAAAAATCCCATGCTCATGGGTTGGAAGAATCAACATTGTGAAGATGTCCATCTTACCTAAGGCAATCTACAGATTCAATGCAATACCCATCAAATTACCAGCAACAGTCTTCTCAGACCTAGAAAAAACAACACAGGAATTCAACACAAGCGACCAAGAATAGCCAGAACGATCCTCAGCAAAAAAAAAAAAAAAAAAGCATGTGGTATCACATTACCAGACTTCAAACTTTACTATAAAGCTACAATCATCAAAACAGCTTGGTATTGGTATAGAAACAGGCATATAGACCGATGGAATAGAATTGAGATTCCAGAAGTGAAACCTCAGTTTCTCAACCAACTCATCTTCGACAATGCCTCCACCACCTACCACTGGGGAGAGGAGAATCTATTCAGTAAATGGTGCTGGGAAAACTGGTTGACCACATGCAGAAGATTCAAACAGGACCCCTATCTATCCCCATACACAAAAATTAACTCCAAATGGATCAGAGACCTAAATGTAAAACCTCAAGCCATAAGAACCTTAGAAAATAAAGGACATACCCTCATGGAAATTGGAACTGGCATCCAATTCCTAAACAAAACCTGAAACCCACAGGTCATAAGAGAGAAGATAGACAAATGGGACCTCATTAAACTGACAAGTTTCTGCAAAGCCAAAGAAACCCTCAAGAGAGCAGGGAGAGAGCCCACAGACTGGAAACATGTATTTGCCAAATCCAGGTCTGACAAAGGCTTACATCTTGGATCTACAAGGAACTCAAATGTGCTGAAAAGAAAAAACAAACAATCCCATTATAAAATAGGCAAAAGGTATAAACAGACACTTCACAAAGGAAGACATCTGAGCAGCCAACAGACACATGAAGAAATGCTCATCCTCACTAATCATCAGGGAGATGCAAATCAAAACCACACTGAGATACCACCTAACTCCAGTCAGAATGGCAATTATCAATAACTCAAAAAAATAACTTTTGCTGGAGAGGGTGTGGTAAAAAGGGGATACTTCTGCACTGTTGGTGGGAGTGTAAACTAGTGCAATCTCTGTGGAAAGCAGTGTGGCGATTCCTAAAAGCTCTAAATATCAACCTTCCATATGACCCCGCAATCCCCCTACTTTGAATATACCCTGAAGAACTCAAATCACTCTATAAAAAAGATACCTGCACACATATATTTATCGCAGCATTGTTCACATGCTGTCCATCAAAAGAGGACTGGATTTTAAAAATGTGGTACATATACATGATGGAATACTACGTAGCCATAAAAAAGAACAAAATCATGAATTTCGCTGCAACCTGGATGGAACTAGAGTCTATAATACTGAGTGACCTCTCACAGAAACAAAGATCTGAGTGTCACATGTTCTCACTCATATAGTGGACCTTGAACATCCAATGTAATACTGTAAGAAAATGACTGACAGTGGTGGGAACCTATGGGGGGAAAGGGAGATGGGATTAATGGTAATAAATATCTAGGGATGGGGTGACACCTCTTATCAACAAGGGTGCCTGAACGAAGCATATTTGTATACCAAACCCCTAACTGTACCCCACAATATCATAATAAAAAATATTGATTATAAAAAAAAATAATTTTTATTACTTCATCAAGGATATGGAAAAAGCTTTCTTTCTTTTTCCTTTTCTATCAATATGTGATGGTGAAAAGTATAATGTCTTCCGATACAATTTGGTGCCACTTTCCTGGTTCATATTAGGAGGCCAGAAGTTTTACTTGCCATTGGTTTTGTACCATCAGTGTAAATGTCAACACAGATAAGTCATGTCTTAGAATTATTATAAAAATAGTTTTGACTTTATGTTATTCCTTTGAAATAATTCAGTTTCCTCAGGGTATAAGGACTACATTTGGAGAATCACTGCCATAGAAAATATAAGACCTTTTGTTTTTCTTTCTAATCTTTCTCATGCAGAGAAGGCACTAAGTTTTTGTGAATTATTCAGTATGTCTTTTTTGTGTGCACAATTGCTTATCCAGCTATATAAAAATACCATACTGAAGAAGTCAGGTAGACCAATAATTTATTCATTTAAAAATGTTCTGCTAGCAGCACAGGATGGCCAACTCCAAGAATCAGGTATCGGAGGAAAATGGAAGTGAGCCTCAAGTTTACTTTTTTCTTTCAATATAATCCCCTCTTCAGGAAAAATTTTTCCTCTACAAAAGCAATTTCAAAATATTTGGACAAGCAACTGTTACACCAGTTGTGCATTTATAACAGAAGGACACAGGAAACGTGAAAAATCAGAGAACTATAATACTGCCAAAAGACCACAATAATTATCCAGTTACAGATAGATATCAATTTAAAATGATTTTTAAAATGCCAGATCAAGAATTCAAAATATTGATTTTAAGAAAGTTCAGTGAGATGCAAGATAAATCTTCAAACAAATACAAAGAAATTAGAAAATAAATTCAGAATATGAGTGAGAAATTTTCCAAGGAAGTAGATATCTTTAAAAAAATAAACCAAGCAGAAATTCTGGAACTATATGTAAAACTCATTGAAGAAAATGCAAAATACATACAAAATTTCAATAATAGACTAGACAGAGCAGAAGAAGGAATTTCAAAACTTAAAGACAGGACTTTTGAAATAATTTAATGAGACAAAAATAAGGGGAAAAAAGAATGAACAAAGACTTTTAGACATCTAGGACAACATAAAGTGACTATACTTACAAATTATCGATATTCCTGAGGGGGAACAGTGATCAAAAAGCTTGGAAAACCTACTTAAGAGAATAATTGATGAAATGTCTCAAGTCTATTTAGAGAGTTAGACATCCAGATATAGAAGATCCAGCAATTCACAGACAAATACACTGCACAAAAGATTTCACCATGTTATAATACATTCAGAATACCTAAAGTCAAAGCAAAAGAACAAATTTTAAACCTAGCAAAAAAAAAATCATCTAGTTACCTAAAAAGAAAACCACATCCAACTAACAACAGATTTTTTCAGCAGAAATTTTACAGGTCAGAAGAGATTGTGATGGCATTTTCAAGTACTGAAAGAAAACAAAAACAAAACCTGTCAGCTTGGAATTTTATATCCTGCCAGAATAAGTTTTGCAAAGAAAGGAGAAATAAACTCTTTCCTGGAAAAGAAAACACTGAGAGAATTTGTCACCACTAGACTAGCTCTACAGGAAATGCTCAAAGGAGTCTTAAACATGGAAATGAAAGATTGATATTTACAATTATGAAAATAATTACACAAAGGAGAAAGATAAAAGAATCAAGTGGCAACATGACAGAATTTCATCAAACTACAAATACATAAACAGAAAAAAATTATAAAACAACATGAAAACAATTAGCAATATGACAGGAACAAAGTCTCAGATATTAATATCAACCTTGAATGTAAATGGATTAAATGCTCTACTTAAAAAATACAGATTGTCACAATGGATTAAAAAAAGATGATCCAACTATATGCCATCTACAAGAAACTCACCTTACTTGTAAAGACCCAAATAGATGGAAAGTAAAGGAGTAGAAAAATATATTCAATGCAAACATAAAGTGAGTGAGAGTAGCTATACTTATGCCAGATAAAGTAAACTTCAAACCAAAAACAGTAAAAAAGGGCAAAGGTCATTATATAATGATTAAAAGGGCCAATTCAGCAAGAAGATATAACAATCCCAAATAACAATCACTCAACATTGAGCACCCAAACAACATAATTAGACTTAAAGAAAAAGACAGCAATACAACAATACTGGCAGACTTTAACACAGCACTCACAACACTAGACAGATCATGGAGACAGAAAATTGACAAGGAAACTTTAGGCTTAAATTGTACATTAGACGAAATGGACTTAAACATTTACAGAACATTCTACCCAACAACTACAGAATATGAGGAGGGACCCAAATAAACCCGGAATTTATTTATAAAAAATTGTGTATGTATTCTTACATGTTTAAACTTCAGTCACCATTTAAAGTTCTCTCCATTTGAAGTGATACACCTATCAAGATGGTTTTCCACTGCTCAAAACAGCTTTTGAACTTGTCAATTTTGATGCCTTTCAGTACTTCTGCTGTGTTTTGTTTCACCTCCTCTACATCAGCAAAACATTTCCCTTTGAGAACTTTTTTCATCTGGGGAAACAAAAACAAGTCTCTCAGAGCAAGAGTGGGTGAATAGGGAGGGTAGGGAATGGGAGTCACACTGTTTTTGGTCAAAAGCTGCTGAACACTCAGCACAGTGTGTTGTCATGGTGGAAGAACCAGTCACCTGCTTGCCACAAATCAGGATGTTTCTTCCACAAATAATGATGCAACTTTCTCAAAACTTCCAGATAAAAACTTTGGTTGACCATTTGGTCCAAAGGAACACATTTCAAGTGTACTACAAGGGGTCTGGCCTTCCAAAAAAAGATAATTCCATTTTTCGGGGGGGGATCCCTCCTTGTATATAGTTTTTTCATTAGCACATGGGATACTCTCCAAGATAGACCAGATGCCTTAACACATTTTAAAAAACTAAATCCTATCAAGTATCATCTTAGATGAGATCAGGTGCATTCAGGGTAGTATGTCCATAGATAATATCAAGTATCTTCTTAGATCACAATGAAATAAAACTGAAAATAATACCAGGAGGAACTTCAGAAACTATACAAATAAATGGAAGTTAAATAACATGTTTCTGAAAAATTACTGGGTCAATGAAGTAATTAAAATGGAAATTAACTTTTTTGGAAACAAATGAAAATGAAACTACAATATACCAAAACCTATGGGATATAGTAAAAACAGTGCAAAGAGGGAAGTGCATAACATTAAAAACCTACATCAAACAAGAAGATGTATTACAAATTAACAAACTAATGTTGCACATCAAGGAACTGGAAAAATAAGAACAAACCAAACCCAAAGTTAGAAGAAGAAAAGAAATAACAAGGATCAGATCAGAACTAAATGAAATAGAGACTCCTCCCAAAATAAAAAAGATCAATAAAACAAAGTTGTTTATTTGAAAAGATAAACGAAAGCAATAAAGCACTACCTGTACAGTTTCCAATATACATGTCAGGTTTTTTTCCCATTAAAAAGGGAAATAATTCTATCTGGGAACAACAATTCTTGTTGGAATCCATTTCCTCTAGTACATTCTGCCTCAGAACACATCATCGGTGTTCACAAATGAACTCTTCCCACAAATGTTCTTGAAAAAATGTGCTTCTGCACTTGCTTTCTTTACTCATTTAAAATAAGATTTTGTAGTTAGTAAGTGACAAACTAATATTATTTGGATAATACTTTTTGTCACACCAGACCAAAAAACAAAAAAGTATCTGTTAATATCTGAAGCTAAATCTCAATTTAGACAGTAAGAGTTTTATTTACATGACTACTGGTGAAGTTAGTTGTTGAATCAAGTAAGATGCTGATTAATGCCATTACTCCACAAAGTCACTTTTTCCAAAACTGTGTTCAAATTTGTCATGCCATACATTTCACAGTAAGATTTGGATTTGGTAATAGATTTTGAAGTCAATAATCAGTCATAAAAAGGCTGGCTTTGACAAATGATCATCGTTAAAAAATAAATAAATAAAAGCCACAAATTTGTACTTTTCTTTCCCTTTCTGGATAAAAACCAGTCATACAGCCTACAGACTGGGAAAAATATTTGCCAACTCTAGGTCTGACAAAGGCTTAACATCTTGGATCTACAAGGAACTCAAACGTGCTGAAAAGAAAAAAACAAACAACCCCATTATAAAGTGGGCAAACATATGAACAGACACTTCACAAAGGAAGACATCCAAGCAGCCAACAGACACATGAAGAAATGCTCAACCTCATTAATTATCAGGGAGATGCAAATCAAAGCCACACTGAGATACCACCTAACTCCAGTCAGAATGGCAATTATCAACAACTCAAAAAATAACAGCTGCTGGAGAGGGTGTGGCAAAAAGGGAACACTTCTACACTGTTGGTGGGAGTGTAAACTAGTGCAATCTCTGTGGAAAGCAGTGTGGCGATTCCTAAAAGCTCTAAACATCAACCTCCCACATGACCCTGCAATCCCCCAACTGGGAATATACCCTGAAGAACTCAAATCACTCTATAAAAAAGATACCTGCACATGAATGTTTATTACAGCATTGTTCACAATAGCAAGAACCTGGAACCAACCACGCTGTCCATGAAAAGAGGACTGGATTTAAAAAATGTGGTACATATACACGATGGAATACTATGTAGCCATATAAAAGAACAAAATCATGAATTTTGCAGCAACCTGGATGGAGCTAGAGTCTATAATACTAAGTGACCTCTCACAGAAACAAAGATCTGAGTATCACATATTCTCACTAATATAGTGGACCTCGATCATCCAATGCACTACTATAAGAAAATGACTGACAGTGTTGGGAAACTATGGGGGGGGGATGGTATTAATGGTAGTAAACATCTGTCTGGAGATGGGGAGACACCTGTTATCAACAAGGGGGTCCGAATGAAGCATATTTGTATACCTAACCCTTAACTGTACCCCACAATATCAAAATAAAAAATATTGATAATTAAAAAAACAGTCATAGAATATTTTAGGATATATTGCATAGAATGAATGACTTCCTCAAATGAATCAGTCCCCCAGAAGCATAGGATGAGAAGAATGTTTTGGAAATACTTCCTGTAAGAAACTCACAACATTAAACATTATCCTATACATATCTATATTATTTTTAGCACTTTCCTAAGAGATTCTGTCATATAATTTCTATTAGTAGTTCTAAAAAATAGAGTTAATATGTTATCCTCATGCAGGCACTTTCAGTTTCTTTTTCTTGACCTTTAGTACAGGAGGCAGAGAAATCTTAAAGGCTGTTTCACATGTAGTGCAGATTGGGCTGAAATTGCAGAATATTGACAAACACACAAAACAGACATAGGGAATTTCAATGAGACTTTGATGACAGAAGTAAGAGGCCCTGAAGTCGACATGAATTGGGAGTGGGAGGATTGACTGAGATCTCTGATCTTGATCAGGGAGAAATACCTACAGCAAATACTGCAGAAGGGAGGACATCTGAGGCACCTTCAAGTGCAGCCCTCCTGTGATGTCACAAGCCAGTTGTAGGAGGCCTGAGTTGGAGTCTAAACCACAGGCATCAATCAAAATATTCTATTTCTGTGCTGCGAAGATGACATTCATGAAGTTCATATACTGCAATGCACTATCTTCTGTAGCCTTAATCACCAATATTCTTGATCCTATCTCCTGATTATTTTGAACTTCCTTGTTCATTCTATTAATGTAGCAAAGGACTTTGGCCAGGGATCCAGTAAGCAGAGCCTCTGTATGCTGGCCCTTTATGTCACTCTTGGCCATTAGTTCCTTAATCTCTTCAGTAATAACTTCATTTGCTGCTTTTAATAGCTTGTATTTTCCATATTTATTCTCAGAGGGATTAAATTCAGAAGGAGGGTTTCCAGGGTCCCCAAATTAGCCATTCTTCCCAGGATATAAAAATTGACTTTCTTGAATGTGACTTGCTGTCACAGCAAGTTTTTTGTAATGATTTATGAACAAATGGAAATTTCCCAGAACCATCATGACATGTATGAATTTGGATAAAGTAAACTGAGACTCCTTCAATGCTTGCTTTCCCCACCAAATTGGGTTGGTATCAACTATGATAATTAGAAGATTTAATTCATTTTCGTCTGACACCATGGCAACCCCAGAACCTCAGTGCAGAGCCAACATCTCTTTATGATAAAAATCTTCAGGCATCTAGGCATTGAAGGAACATACCTCAACATCATGAGGTCACATATGACAGACACAGCCAACATCATACTTAATGGGGAAAAGTGGAAAGCATGTTCTCTAAGACCAGGAACAAGACAAGGATGTTCATTTACATCACTTTTATTTAATATAATACTGGAAGACTTTGCCAGAACAGTCAGGCAAGGAAAAAAAAAAGTGCCCAAATTGGAAAAGAGGAAATCAAATTTTCCTTCTTTACTGATGACATGATCTCACACCTAGAAAACTTGAAGATTCCTTCACACCTAGAAAACTTAAAGATTCCTCCAAAAGACTCCTAATCCCAATAAATGACTTCAGCAAATATCAGGATATTAAATTCATGCACAAAAATTAGTTGTATTTCTATGTACTAACAATGCTTAAGCCAAGAACCAGATCAAGGATTCAATCTCATTTACAATAGCCACCAAAAATAAAATAGCTAGAGATATATTTATCCAAGGAAATGAAAGACTTCTACAATAAGCACTATGAAACACTGATGAAATAAATTGTAGAGAACAGAAACAAATGGAAAAAACATCCCATGGTCATGGATAAGAAGAACCACTATTGTTAAAATGTCTGTAGTGCTCAAAGTAATCTACAGACTCAGTGAGATTCTTATCAAATTATCAACTTATTTTTCATAGAATTAGAAAAAACAATTCTTTTTTTTTTTTGAGTTGGAGTCTCACTCTTGTCGCCCAGGCTGGAGTGCAGTGATACACTCATGGCCACCACAGCCTCAACCTGCTGGGCTCAGGTGATACTTCCACCTCAGCCTTCCAAGAAAAAAAAAATTCTTAAATCTACATGGAACCAAAAAAAGATCCCAAATAGCCAAAGTAATCCTAAGCAAAAAGAACAAAACTGGAGACATCACATTGCCTTACTTCAAACTATGCAACAAGGATACAGTAATCAAAACAGCATGGTACTGGTACAGAAATAAACACATAGATCAATGGAACAGAATAAAAAACATAGAAATACAACTACATACCTACAGCCAACTGATCTTTGACAAACTCAGCAAAAATATACACTGGGAAAATGACACCCAATTCAGCAAAGGGTTCTGGGAAAATTGAATATTCATATGTAGAAGAATGAAACTGGACCCACACCTCTCACCATATGCCACAATTAACTCAAGATGAATTAAAGATCTAAATATATGACCTGAAATTATAAAAATCATAGAAGAAAACCTAGAACAAACTCTTCTGAACACTGGCCTAGGCAAATAATTTATAACCAAGTCCTCAAAAGCAAATGCAAACAAACAAAAACAAAAAAACAAACCCACAAATAGTCAAATGAGACTTAATTAAATTTTTAAAAAATCAACAGAATAAACAGACAACCTAGAGCATGAGAAAAATATTTGCAAACTATGTATCAAGCAAAGGACTAACATCCAGAATCTATAAAGAACTTAATTCAACAAGAAAATAACCAAATAACCCCATTAAAAAGTGGACAAAGAACATTTACAGACATTATTCAAAATAACACATTCAAGCAGCCAACAAACATGAAAAAATTCTCAATGTTACAAAGAAATGCAAATTAAAACCACAATGAGAACAATCTTACACAAGTCAAAATAAAAAGTTTTAAAACAATAGATGCTAGTGAGGATTCAGTGAAAAGAGAACACTTAAACACTGTTTAAAGGAATGTAAATTAGTACAACCTTTATTAAAAACAGAATGGAGATTTCTCAAAAAAAACCCTAAAAATAGAACTACCATTTGATCTAGCAATCCCACTACTGGGTATATATATATTCAAAGGGAAAGACATCATTATATAAAAAAGATATCTACATATGTATATTTGTTGCAGCTTTAGTCACAATAGCAAAGATATGGAATCAACCTAAGTGTCCATCAACAGATGATTGGGTAAATAAAATGTGTTCTATCTATACCATGGAATACTATTCAGTCATAAAAAATAATGAAATCATGTGTTTTGCAGCATCATGGATAGAACTGGAGGACATTATCTTAAGTGAAATTACTCAGAAACAGGAAGTCAAATACTGCATGCTCTCACTTATAAGTGGGAACTGAACTCGGGGTACACATGAACATATAGAGTGGAATAATAGACATTGGAGACTACAAAAGCAGGGAGGGTGGGAAAATTGCCTGTTGGGACCTGTAATCCCAACACTTTGGAGGCCAAGACAGGAGGATTGCTTAAGCCCAGGACTTTGAGACTAGCCCAGTCAACATAGCAAGAACTAGTCTTTACAAAAAGTCAAAAAATTAGCCAAGGTGATAGTTCAAGCCATTCGGGAGGCTGAGGTGGAAGGATCTCCTGAGCCCAGGAAGTCGAGGCTGTGGTGGACTGTGATTGTGCCACTGTCTTCCAGCCTGTGCAACAGAGTAAGACTCAGAAGAAAAAAAAAGAATTACCTATTGGGTACAATGTTCACTGTTCAGGTGATGAGTACACTAAAAACCCAGGCATCATCACTACACAATATATGCCTGTAAGAAAACTAACTCAGCCTGTAATCCCACACCTTTGGGAGGCTGAGGTGAGTGGATTGCCTGAGCCCGCGGGTTCGAGACCCGCCTGGGCAACTTGGCGAGACCTCATCTCTACAATAAATCAAAAATTAGCCGGGTGTGGTAGCGCACACTTGTGGTTCCAGCTAATTGGAAGGCTGAGGCAGAAGGATCGCCGGAGCCCAGCAGGTTGAGGCTGCGGTGGCCGAGGGCGGCCACTGCACTCCAGTCTGGGTGACAGAGTGAGACTCCAACTAAAAAAAAAAAAGAAATCTGTACTTGTACCCCTAAATATATAAAAACAAAAGCTAAATTAAAATGTTCCATTGACTTCTGGCCACGATGCTATTATTTGAATCCTTGTTCCTCTGTATGTAATATGTCATATTTCTTTGTCTGTTTTCAAGATTTTTACTTTATCTTTTGGTTTTACACTGTTTGATTATGCTGTGTCTGACTATGGTTTTATTTAAGTTCAGACATTTGGGTTTTGCTGTTCTTCATAAATCTGCAGATTTATGCCTTTTACCAACTTTGAAGTTTTCAACCATTATTTCCTAAAATATATTGTTTTTTTTCTATTCCATTCTCTTTCTCCTCCCCCTCTGGAACTTTAGTAACACAAAATTGGTCCTTTTGATATTGTCTCACAGGTCTCTAATTTTACAAGAATTTTTAAGTTTTTCAACTTTTTCTTCTGTTGTTTAGATTGGATACTTCCAAATTCTGCAGCTCTTTATTTTGTCATCTCTATTCTGCTATGAGCTCCTACAGTGAATTTACCATTTCCGTTATTTGCTTTTTCTATTCTAAAGTTTATTTGGTTCTCTATCTGTTTTCTAAAATCCTCTGTCTTTCTATTCATTTCAACAGTCCTGACTTCTTGATGCACGATTATAAGAGCTGCTTTAAAGTCTTCACCTGATACCTGACATTAAGGTCATCATGAGACGGCCATCTGTTGTTTGTCTTTCCCTTTGAGATTTGTGTAGGTTTTCTTTCCGCCTAGTATGTTAAGTAATTTTGGATCATATCCTGAACATTTTCAATGTTACGTTATGAAACTTTGAGTCGTTTAAATATTCTGAAAAATGTAGATTTTTTTTTAACGTAAGCAGTTCAACCTTGTTTCTTGACTTGTTATCTGTGGCCTGTGGTTCCATTTTCAATTTAGTTTTCAAAGTCTTTTCGGTGCTACTCTGGTCTTCTCCTTTTATATACCCCCTATGTACTCAGCCTGAAACCTGGGAAGTAGTCTACCCTGTAGAGCAGTATTTAAAGTCTTTGTTCTGCTGATTCTCATCAGTTCTACACAGGTACAGCTAGGAGTCAGATCAGGACTCCACATACAAACTTTAAACTTCCCTTTTTCCAACTCCGTCATTCTCTTAGTGCTCTGTTAACTTCCTCCTGGGCTTCCAGACAGTTCCTGGCTTTCCAAACAGAGCATTAGCTCCCTGCACTGTTTTCAGGGTTCTGATGTGCAGGATCTGCCACTGCTTGCTGCACTTGCTGCAGGAGGCAACAGGGCTTTGCCTCTCAGGAGCCACATCTCTGCTGGTGGGGAGACAGAAGGACACAGATTCTTTGCAGTTACTTCCTTTATGTAGAGCAGGGAGAGTCTATAGGGCTCTCACCCACACAGCTGACCACTAGTCTGCTGGTGGAAAGGGGAAAGAATGCTGCTTGTTTACTGGCAATCCTGGAGTAAGATGGGTAAAATTTTTAAAAGATTTTGTCCCACAGCTCCCCTTCCCATTTCCCATTCCTACAGGTAGAGGAGTAGGTTTTTCTTGGGGATTTTTTTCTGTCTAGGCTTATTGACAATTCTGGTTTTCAGGATGCTCTAGTGCCCAGGCTGGGATATATATGAGGCAAAATAAACCTCAGGGAATTTGATGCCACATTGCCCCTTACCTCCTGAAATCCTTATCCAGTCCTCTGGCTTTTACCTACCTTTTAAAGTCTTCTGGCAGTTGTTTTATATGTTTCAGTTCAAAGTTTTCAGTTGTATTTTCTAGAAGAGGTAGAGTGGAAGGTGATGAATCCATCTCATCTAGAAATAGAAGTCTTATCTATGTTTTTATTAAAGCATAGTCTTTGTTACACTGATAGGCAAAAAATTCTTGCTTATTTTGTACCTTGATTATAGTTGAGAGCAGAGCTTGCTTTTTAAAAAATTAATCATAGTTTTCATTTATACATTGGTTAATTTTGTGATTTACTTTTGATTTGGGGATTAATGCTTAGACTTTCTTGGGAAGAATTTTTAGTTTGCCTTTTTACTCTGGGTCTAAAATTTTTTAATGTACAAAAGTTTAAAGTTTTTATGTAATCATCTGTCAGTAATTTACTCTGTTATTTTTTTCGTTACTTTTCATCTTAGATAATCCTTTCTCTTCCTGGAGTCAGGTAAATACTCATGCAAACTTTTCTCTGCTTTCATTTTCTATGTTTAACTCTGATCCATCTTAAATTTATTGGTGTATGGTAAGACATGAGTGTTTAGTTTAAAAATTTTCAAGCTGTTAACTATTAGAGCCTATATATTTCTCATTAAATGTTATTCCTAACATGTTAAAAGTTAGTTCTAATGACAAAGAGATAAAAACTTCACGGTCTTTTTAAAAAAAATACAAAATGATTGTAAGGCTTAGGCTTCAATTTAAAGATGTAAATTTGTTTTTCAGGTTAATTTAGTGAACAGCTCACTTCTGCAAAATTTCTATAAGGGCCATTTCTTGCCTTTATTTTTAATTGATACACAGTAATTGCATTTGTAGAGTACAGTATGATATTTTATACATATGTACAATGTGCAATTATCAAATCAGGGTAATAGGGCTACTTTTCAGTCTGGTCCTCAGGAGACAGAAACCACACTGTAATTTAAATAAAGAAAGTTATTATAAAGACTTTTAAAGCAATGATAGGACAATTGGAATGGGAACTCAAACCTTGTTGAAGAATGTATGGTTACAGCCTACTAGATGGAGGAAAAGTTTGCTGGTTTGCCCAGGACAGAGCTAGTTCACAGTCACTGGCCAAGCAGGAATAACCTTCTGGGATGCTGACAAACCAATAGGTGGATGTGCAGAGGGGGTCAGGCATGCTGCTGCAGGCATTCCTAGAACCAGGAGCTGGAGTCCTCGTGGGCTAGATCCTTTCCAGGAACCTGGTGTATTTTTGTGTGACTTTGACCAGGATGGCTCAAGGAAACTGTGTGGTAGAAAGGTAGAGCAGTCTGTGGCAGCCGGGTGGCCCTGTGACCCTGGTAGATGTGCGCTCAAAGCTGGGATAAGGGTATGGAAACAGCAACCTGGGTCAGGGAGGCATATGTTGGGAGTGGAAGGGGAAATAGAGGCAGGGTGTTCTGTCTTGTTCTCTATAGCTCAAAGTGCTAGTCCAGTTAAGGAGTGCCCATAAGCCATACAAAAACAAACAGCAGGCTGGATTTAGCCCATAGGCCACAGTTTTCCAGTCTGTGTTCTTGGAATCTGATGAAGGAGAGGCTAGAGGAACCAAAGAGGGAAGATTTCTTCCTGCAATGTTCCTCCAGTGGGCTTTACTGACAAAGCTTAACAGCTTGCCAGCTGGAAAATGAAAAATATTTAAAAGGCCCAGATCTATGTTCACATATCAGGCAACAAAAGGAGAATTTGATGCTGAGAGGCAATAAGTTGGTAACTGGCATAGCTAGTATGTAGAAATTATGTAGGGAAAGGATATTTGCTTGCTCAAAGCTTTGGTCAATGAGATGATATGAGAATAGAGCTTGTATGGCAATTTCCCCTCACTGGATAGGAAATGGGAAAGAGATATCCTTGTTGAGTTTACCTTTGGGATGCAGAGAATTCTCATTCTTAACTTTTCCTTAGGCAAACCATTTACATTCTCTTCTATAAAACATGAATAATATTATTCATTTTTCAGAGGTGTTGAAAGAATTAGTGATAATTTATACACAATGCTTGATAAATAGACCTGAAGTAAATGGTAACTTTTCTTCCCCAGGTGGATCAACAGCTGAGAAAAAGCCATGGGAGCAGGAGTTGGGTTAAAATAGAAAATTATGCGATTTCCCCAGGACATGGAGAATTTAGTATCTTCTGTATTTAAATATTTAGAACTGGAAATTTGAAAGAAACAAATGAGGAAGTTATGCAGTATAATTCTAGAATGGGAATTGGGAATGCAAATAGGTTTATTATTGGTTATATTCGTTAGCATGGACATTTACTTACATGGTTATTTAACTTGGTGGGGAGTAACTTTTAGCTAGAGAAATTTTAAATTTGTAGAATTTTAAGTTTTTAGGCATTAGATAGAAATAAGGCTCTATGAAGTGAGGTGGTAGTGCTGTTATAACCACACCGTGAGAGTCACCAACACACTGAGAATTAGAATTTTGAGTCCTTTATCTTCCAGCAGTGGAGAGCAGGCTAGTGCCACTAAGAACTCTTGACCCTGAATAGAGCAAGCAAAACCTACAAAAGCTTTACAGTTATGATTACATTTCTTGGCAGAACATCTGGTTTCGGTTGAGCAAGGGTACAGTTAGATATGGAACTTGCAGTTAGGGAGCTTCCAAATGCCAAGAGGGAGTAAGGATGTGGCCTAACGATTATGGGAAGGTTATAACAGTCACACATGGGGCGGGGGGGGGGTTATATCTGGGTAGGCTGACAACTAAAATGGAGGATCTGTTACAAAATGGAGTTACTTATGTTGAATTTTTACAGTAGCTATTACAGGCAGATATTTCAGTACCATACAATATAAAACTGGGCATGTAGGTATGAGATGTTTTAATTATCAGACTACAACAGGAGCTACATATATATGGTCAATGATTGCCACTCTGCCATTTTCTGTGTTTCTGCTTTAGTTTCATTTGTGTAATATTCTAGGAATTTGGCAAGGGTAGATGACTGGGAATTACTATAACAGAATTGAATGATACCCAGAATATAGGGTTATTGTGAGGCTGCAGCTTGACTGTACCTTGGGATGTCCCAAGTCTCATACTGAAAGTGTGAATCCTCAGAGAAATGAGTTTTCGGTTTGAGATTCAACTGACTGTAATAGAATGATTCTTAAAGATTCCATATTTTGGGTTAATGGAAAGACAACTATTAATGATGCTGTGATGAGAGGCTTAGTTTATACAGCACACTTTGTTTGGGTAAGAAAAATAACTTAGGTAGGATTTTGGTAACAATGAAGCCAACATTTCTCCCTTGCTGTCATTTGGGGTGGTTATAAATTCTATAGATGTGGAGCAGGGGTGTGTTATAATGGGTATTTATAGCTTCTTAGTAGTCTTAGTAGTCTTCAGTGGGAGGCAGCTCTTTATATATTTCAGGTTAATTGCTGAGAGGTTTGCCTGGTCCTCCAATGACATCACCTAGATTTAGGCTTTTTGGATTCACTCCAAATAAATGTGCTAAGGATTAAGAGGAAGAATGCACAATTGCTAGACTCTCTCCATGCTTTTAAGGAACCTTGCTGTTTTCCTTTTGCATTCCTTTTTGTCAACTACTTTAGTCCTTCCCAAAGCCATGACCAGCCTGGTGGGATCATTTGCTCAAATGACTGTTGTGGAGTCATTTGTACTAAAGTGGAGGAAGGCACATACTAGTTCAGGGAAAGAAAAAGGTCTTAGACTATAAGACAAAACTAGTAGAAAACCTGCTCTTAGAAAAAAAGTACTAGCAGCTTTAAGTCAGTGGGGAGGTTGTAATAGACTGCTGAACAGGCTTCTGTAACGCAGTTTGGGGAGAGAGAAATTAAATAAATGCAAGATAATTGATTTGGAAAGGACCTTGGAACCCCAGGCCTGTGGATCTAGGAGGAGAGAGTGTGACACAGACTGTGGTTAGATCAGAATATGCTACTGAATTTTGCAATGCTCTGGCATGGAGTTATCTTTGGTGAAATTAAATCAGTGTAACTCTGTGTGAGAGAGTGAGATTAATGCAACCTCTAATGTTCTTTAATTTAAGTAATTAAAGATTGTTGACTCTTTAAGTCAACCAAGTTCCTCCAGAGACCTCTTAGAGGCACGACTGACCTAGAAGAGGAGTCTTGTTACCAATGGAGAACAAACCGATTTTCTTTGAACCCTCAAAGCAGAAGTACTTAGGCTCGTCATCATTCCCAAGTATCTCTCTTCCTCCCCACAATCCTCTCTTCCCTGACCCCAAGGCTTCAGAAAATTAAGAGTTATTGTTCTTTCTCACAACATGGTGGTTCTATCCTCTTTAGGTGATGACTTCTGGTTTATAATCATAGACTATTAAGATTTGAAGAGATCGTTCAGGGTTGGCTTTCTGGAACTGGGGTTGGTATCTCCTGATTAGTGGCATGGTGCAGTTTTGTACTGACTCTTTTCCTAAAGAAATCACTTTTCTGAAGTATCTTCTTTTGGGAAGTCAGGAGAAGAGAGCTGGCAAGAAGTTTTTATCCAAAGAGAAATAAAAGAACTCCAAGTGATTGGTGGAAAATGTCTATTAGTTGTCTTTCTTGTTCTCTGAGTCAGCTGAGTGGTAGTGGGACATTTATTTCCTACCTCTCATTTTCTGAATTATTCCCCTACTACTTATAGTATATTTACACAGAAATCAATGTGGGAATGGTTCTATATACATGAAAATGTTTGCTTTTCACTGTAAATGTTTTGATATTTTTTCATGTGTTTATTTTCTTTTGATTTCAGCCTCTCCAAGAAGCTTCTAAATGGCTTTCCTTCTGCTCATAGAGGCATCAGTAAACATGGCTGGTTGATTTGGTTCTTGTCTGTCTTTCACAATTATACATTATGTGCAGTCAGCCTATTTTTACCTGGACTCACCTGACTTCAGGTGTCTGACTTTACTTATTTTCCTCCTATTCTCAAAGCAAGCAGTTATGTTTCTTTTTTTCCTCTGGTGGTTGACCTATGGAGAAATCCTGCTCCAAGTGGTTCTGCCTCTCCATCTGGTAACCCTTCCTTGGTGCACCACCTCTGTGCTGTTCTGATGCATTAGTCCCCTGTCCATGGAGATCCTCAGGGTCACAGTACTCTGCCCTGATTTAAAGACAGGGAGAAGATACAGTGAGTGCTTGTAGATACCCTTGAATCTGAGTGACACTGAACTGTGAGTATGGCGATAAACTGTTCCCTGCTCTATAGTAAAGATGCATAAGGGGGAGAGGGTCAACCTTAGAAGAAAGAAAACCTAGCACAGTACTTAGGAATTCAGGCCTTAGAATTAAGAAGACTTTGGTTTGATTCCAAACTCTACTACTCACTGGTATGTAACCACTTACTGTCGTATCATTATCACTACATGAAGGGAACCCACCCCCCTCAAAAAAGGTTTTGTTATTTTATTTATTTTTATTGTTGGAGGGTGGGCCCCTTGTAGTACACTCAGAACTTGTTCCTCTGGGTCAAATGGTCAACTAAAGTTTTTATCTGGAAATTTTGAGAAGGTTGCATCATGATTTACAGAAGAAATGTCCTGAGTTGTGGCAAACAGGTGACTGGTTCTTCCACCATGACAATGAACCTGCCCACACCGTGCTAAGTGTTCCACAGTTTTTGACCAAAACCAGTATGACCCCCATGCCTCACCCTCCATCTCCTGCTACTTCTCTTTTCTTTGTCTATCTCCTATCCCTCCCACCCTCCTACCCCTCCACATCCACACCTGTGTTTTAACCAGATAGAACTACCTGGGACTTCTTAGAAGACAAAACCTCTGGCCCCATCTCAGATTTAATAAATTTGAATCTGCACTTTAGGAGTATGCTAGGGCAGGAATCCTCAGCCCCTGGGCCATGGACCAGTACTGGTCCATAGCCTGTTAGGAAGTGGGCCATACAGCAGGAGCTGAGCAGCGGGCAAGTGAGGGAAGCTTCATCTGTATTTACAGCTGCCCCCCATCACTCACATTATGGCCTGCTCTCTGCCTTCTGTCAGATGACCTCTGAAAATACTGTCTCCATTTCCAACATCCTATCTTTGTGAAGCAGGGTTTTCTGCAGTGACAGCAACCAAAACGAGATTATGAAGTAGACTGGACATAAGCCACACACTTCGGGTGTCATTGTCTCCCATCACCCCCATATGGGACCATCTAGTTGCAGGAAAACAATCTCAGGGCTCCCACTGATTCTGCACTATGGTGAGCTGTATAATTATTTCATTATAATTACAATATAATAATAATAATAGAAATAAAGCACACAATAAATGTAATGTGCTTGAATCATCCTGAAACCATCTCCCCCAACCCCCACCACAGTCTGTGGAAAAATTGTCTTCCACGAAAACGATCCCTGATGCTAAAAATGTTGAGGACCACTATGGTAGGGCACTTCATATACATGTTAAAGTTTAAGAAGTACTGATCCACTGATCTAAGCTACTTTCTGGAGCTTTGATTCTTGAAAGAAACTATGTCACGATCTAGCCTATGTCTGCTGAGTATATGTGGTTGCCCTCTGGAAAAGTATAATATGCTTTGCAATTTGAAGTACTCTTTGAATAATTTCCAATAAAACTATGTCTAGAATAAGAGGTCCTTGAGAAGCTAGTTCTTACTTGGTCCCTTTCATTTCCAACTCTTTGAAATTTACCCTGCTCTTTTCTCCTGATCTTTAGGGAGTTTCTTTCTGAATGTAGAAACAGTCTCCTTGCCAGGGAGGAACTTAAGTAGACTCAACCAAATTTCTGCTATGTATAATAAAGGATGTTGTTAGGGGCAGCATAGGATATAGAAGTTCAAAGACTATCTAGTGTTCAGGGAAATCTTTATTTAGTTGTAAAGACAACACATAAAAATTCAGAGTAAAAAAATTGTATCCCTCACCTACTGTCACCTCTTCTGAACTTCTGCAATAACTCTGTGATGTTGGTAGGAAGGGATTATTAGCATTTCTTTTAAAGACAAGGAAGTCAGATGCAACGATATTAAGGGATTAATCAATGTCATGTTGAAACTGTGCCCCAGAGAGTTTTAAAAAATGACTAACAAATTCTTTAGTTTTCAGGATGGCACATAAAAAAAATAAACAATTTGCTGAAACGCTGAAACTCTCTCTGCTTTTAAGACAACAAAACTAGTTCGAATTGGTTAAAACACATATGGCTAACTGGAGTCTATGCAGAATGAACTTGCTGATGTACAGCCTGAACTTGCACCACATGTTTCATACTAACTCCTCCTGAAATGTATACATGCAGTCCATGAGATAGCATCAAGAGATAACTGCCCATGCCTGAGGACTTTCCAGACATTCCTTTTCCTTCTACCAGTCACCTACTGATCTCAGAATCCAACCCCGAAAACTTTTCTAATAAAATTACTCCCTTAACTGTGGAGAAAAGGGAATACTTGTACACCGTTGGTGGGAATGTAAGCTAGTTCTACCTCTGTGGAAAGCATTTTGGAGATTTCTCAAAGAATTAAAAATCGACTTACTGTTTGACACAGCAATCCCACTACTGAATATATACCCCAAAGGATATAATACTACCAAAAATAAACTTGCACTCATATGTTTATTGTAGCACTATCCCCAGGAGAAAAAATATGGAACCAACCTAGGTGCCCATCAATGGTGTACTGGATGAAGAAAAGTGGTACATGTATACCACGGGACACTATACAGCCATACAAAAGAATGAAATCATGTCATTTGCAGCAACATGGTGCAGCTAGAGCCCATCATTCTAAGCAAATTATCACAGAAACAGAAAACCAAATACCACACATTCTTACACATAAGTGGGTGTCAAACACTGGGTATACATAGATACAAGGATGGGAACAACTAAGGGGGGTGTGGGGGAGGGGGTAAGTGTTGAAAAACCTCCTGTCAGGTACCATGTTCACCACCTGCAGGGACTCAGCAGAAGCCCAAACCTCACCATCACACAATGTACCTATGTAACAAACCAGCACATGCACTCCTTGAATCTAAAATAAAAATAAAATGCTTCAGAAAAAAAGAAAACAAAAAGAATAGATCAAATGTAGAAAACTTTTCATTATTGTTGTAGCTTAGGATGAATTCATAGAGGTTTATTGTATTTATTATTTTCACACTTGTTTGAACAGTTTTGCAATAATTTTATTTTTAGTTGACATGTAATAATAGTACATATTTATAGGATATAGAGTGATATTCTGATATATATACACACACACACTGTGTAATGATCAAATCAGGATTGTAATAAATTTTTTTAAAAATTAAGATGGTAAACAGATTTTATAGCCATCCAAACCATCATTTTCAGACATATACGGTCTAAAAAATTTGCTTCCCATGCTTTCTTCCTCAATAAACTATTTAAGGATATGTTATATCAAACAAGGAAACAACCAAGAAAGAGGAAGACTTGACCTGAGATTTGAGGAACCAGATTCCAACACTGGAATCACAGAGTCAGTACAGAGTTTTGAACTAAGGAGCAAAAAATTGTGACTTGGATTTTTAAGGAATTGTGTTGGCCACTGTGGTGAGAATAGATTGTAGGTGGCAAGGTGAGAGAAAGGGAAATCAAATAGGAGATCACTGCAACTGAGATAGAAATGATGATGGTTTGCACCAAAGTAGCAACACTGAGGGAAAGAGGAGTCCAGGATGAACCTGAGATTTTAGCCTGAACAACTGGAAGGACAGAGCTGCTATTGACAGAGATGGGCCAAACTGTGGCAGAGAGGATTCCATTTCAGATATGATGTCTTTCAAGCATTCAAGTGAAGATACAGTAATAGATAAGTCTGGAGTAGGCAGTAATAGATAAGTCTGGAGTTTGGGGAGAAAAGTTCAGAATGTCTGCCTACATATGACATTTTTAAAAACTGAGAGGTTGGATGAAATTATCAAGGCAGTGAGTTTAGGTAGAGAGGGGACCAGAGACTGAGCCCTTAGAATCCCCCCAAATTAATAGGTTAGGGAGTTAGAGAAGGCCATTGAAAACCAGGACAGTGTGGTACCCTGGAAGCCAAGAAAGTGAATTGAGGAAGAGGAAGCAATGAGCAATGTACTAAATGCTCCTCATAAATTGAGAACTGAGAATGGAGTGTTGATTTAGCAATACAAATGCCATCAATGACTGTGACAAGAGCAGATTTGGTGAAGTTGAGAGATAGGTGCAGAAGCCAGACTGGAGATAAGAACAGGAGAAGAAGAAATGGAGACAGTGACTATTGACAGCTAGTTCAAATGTTTTTCTACAAAAGGAGAATAAAGGAACAAGATGGTAGCTGGCTGGCAATGAGATCAGAAGTAATTTTTTGTTTTGGGTCATGTTAATACAACAGTAAAGACTGAGAACCATAAATCATCTAGTATACATGAGTTTAGTCTCGAATTTTTTTTTAAATCTTTTTATGCAAAGCCAAAGATGTACCCATTGATATATAAGTAATTGCTGGTGGTATCCCTTTAAAATTTTATCATAAGAAATGTTATAATATCCTAGAGTGAACAGTTTTGAGGCCTTGTTGTTACCTACATGTACAACTCATTTAACCTTTCCTGGTTGTAGGAGAGAGAGGGGAGAACTGCTGGAGCAGTGTAGCAATAACCTTGTATGACCTTGTGTAGGCAAAACGAGGGGATGTAATACACCAGTGGGGGGATAGGCTTAAGATGGGAACACAGAAAGTCCCTCTATGGTAACAGGCAGGAAGCAGAGTAGGTGTGTGTGGATGCAGCCAGGGAGGTAGATCTGGTGTTGAGTGGTCGTGGATGTCTTCTTCCCATGCAGAAGGCGATAAATCATTATCCCTATTTTCTTCAAAAGCATAAAGAAGCTGAGGGAGGTTATACACCAAGTGAGGGGCAGAGCAGAGCTAAAATTCAGGGTTTCTGATCACAAATCCAGTTCTAGGATATTAGAGCTCCCCACCTCTCTGCAGCCTTCAAATAAAGGGGTAGGTGGCCTTGGTTGCTAATCTAAGCATTTTGAAGGGGAGTAGTCAGCTTCATTCTTGCTTAGGTGCTCACTAAGCATCTTCTGAGTCAAACGGAAGACACAGATAGAATAAGCATTAATAAAGGAAAACAAGCTGATAGGTGATTTCCATGTGTAGCTGAGGCTGAGACTCACTTGGCTGGGGCAGCACGTCTCAAACTTGAAACACCTGGAAAAGTTTGTGACCCTGCATGTTCTGATTTATCATTTCTAGAGGGAGAGCCTGAGATTCTGCATTTCTAACAATCTCCCAGGTGATTAAAAAAGCAAGGAGCTGAAAAGTGGAGACTATCATTTATCAACAGCTAGATAAACAAGATGTGGGATGACCATTAAAAGGCCATACAAGGAATAAGTGCTGAGACATGCTACAACTACAACAGGGATAAACCTTGAAAACATTATGCAAAATGGAAGAAGCTGTTCACATCAGATTACATAGTATATGACTCCATTTATAGTAAGTGTCCAGAATAGGCAAATCCATAGAAAGATAAAAAGCAGATCAATGGTTGCCAGAGGCTGGGAAGATTGGGTAGTAGCTGCTAGTGGGTACCGGATTTCCTTTTGGGGTGATGAAAATATTCTGGAACTAGATTGCACAGCATTGTGCATGTACCTAATATTACTACAGTAATGGTAAATTTTATGTCATGTGTATTTTACCACAATAATTTTAAAAAGCAAAGAGAAAATAAAATAAAATTACAGCCTTAAAGCCAGTGCAGGGAGACAGATTTGAGATGGCCTCCTGTCTCCCTGTTGATCTGCAATAAAAAGCTTTGCTTTTCTCAAAAACCTGGTGTCATTGTATTGGCTGCCAGTGCATCCCCAAACAAGCCCTTCTGTGTGGCAACAATATGTCTCTTAAAGGGCTGGGATACCAACCATGTCTTATAGCTCCAAGTCCAAGTTTTTTCTTTCTTTTTTAAAAATACTGTGCTACAGTGTGCCATCTAACACTAAATTAATTTAAAATAAAGAAAAAGTTGTACAACATTGCAGATGTAATTGTGTTAGTTGTGGTAGTTAAAAGATAAGAAATTTAAAAGAGTTTGGAGTGGCTTCAGCGAAGAAAGAGAATTTAGTAGTGCCTTAAAAGATCAGCAGGCTTTGTCCAGGCAGAGGAAGAGGATAGGCAATCCAAGAAGAGGGATGGAAGACAAAAAAAAGCACATGTTTAAAGAATAATGATTAGACCAGTTTCCTTAGGAGATTTGAAATCTTGATTGTTCCAATCCAATTGAATGACGCGTCTAAACTTCCCTGGTGTGGGACTCAGTGTTTAGGGTAGAGGGACCACAACTGGTTGATTCTTTTACTTCATGCTCTTGCGCAAAATCCACCGTGCAGAGTGAGGTGGGCATGACTGCAGATAGCTGGTGGGAACCGACGGTGGGAGAGTCTAGGCCAGGTTGTGTATGGTGGAGTACCACATTAACTTTCTACAGGCTTTGTACTGCTTGTTGTGCATGTTTGGGAGCAGCTTCTCTCACCTTAAAAAAATGTGGGTAGATAGTGTGCAGGACACACAAAGAGACAAACAGCGGACCTCAGAAAGCAGGAGACATCAAAGTAAGAGTGACCTGGGAAAAAACCCCTTGAGCGTGCATCGGCGATTGTTAGGGTTCCCAGGCGCTAAAGACTTCTATTGGTTCAGGCCTAGAGGCAAGTAGTGGGCATTTGATTGGCTACTAGAAAAAGGACTCCCTACCTGGGTGGGGTCTGCCAACCGTATAATTAGGACCTGACCATCTCTGCTGGGCCCGCCTTTGTGACGTTGACCACTCCGCTGCAGCAGCGGATTGTGCCCTCGCGGGTGAGACCCAAAGCCGGTGGCCCCGCGGAGGCGGGAGCCCGGCCATGGCGGAGGCGGCCGAGCCCATGGGCGTATCCCAAGGTGCCGAAGTCAAAACCCAGCGGCCTGCGGGGAAATCCCTCGGGGCACTACTGAGGCGGGGCCCGCGCTCGGTGCTCAAAGTGTCCCAGCTGGTGCTGGGAGCCATCACGGCGCACAAAGGGCTGACCCTGGCGGCTCTCAAGCGGGAGCTTGGAAACGCCGGCTACGAAGTGCGCAGGAAGAGCAGCCGCCCTGGAGGCGAAACGCCCGGGCACGAGGCCAAGGGCACGCTCCTTCGGGTAAGCGGCCACGACGCCTCCGGCTACTTCCGGGTCTGGAAGATTCCGAAGCCGAAGAGAAAGCTGGGACGCCCACAGTTGGAGGAGGCAGTCCGCCTTCAGATGAGGACCCCACCAAGGCCCCGGCGCCCGCGGAGGCGTCGCACGCGGCGCAAGGCCGCGAAGAATGCCAGAAAAGCATGGAGAGCGTGCGTCAGGGCCAGCGCCAGGGCCAGGGCGAGGAAGGTGAGGCCGAGAGCCAGGGACGTGGTGAGTGCCAGGGCCAAGGAGGAAGCGAGAGCCAAGGTGGTGGACAAGGGAAGAGGACTCACCACGAAGGTCGATGCCCGGCCTAGGTCGGGGGAGCAGAGGCCAAGCTCCTCGAAGTCCAAGGAGGAGATGCACGAGCCCAAGAAACCGGTGAAACGGACCAGCCAGAAGCCAACCCCGGTCAGAAGCGACCGGAATTGTAGTGGGCAGGGAAAGACTCGCACAAAGGCTTCCACAAAGTCTGAAGGTCCTCGGAGTGCAGCTTGGAACCCGTAGTGTGGGGGCCGCTTCCTTTCCTCCAAGTGCAGATGCCTCTTCCCCCACAGGCTCCAGCGAAAACAGCTCTCAAACTCATTGAAATGGACAAAACTATTTAAAGGACCTTCCCACCACCTGTGTCCGCTTCCTCTTTGCTGAACTCGGAGGGGAAGGGGGGGTGTTAAGGTGGGGTGACTAGAGAACAAGGAGCTGAGATTCTGTCTTGCTGCAGGACCCAGAGAAAGGTCTTTTAAAAGGAAAGAAAACACGTAGAGGAAAACCAGCAACTTAAGGGGCTAGACAGAAGTGTCAGAGTCATGTTAGACACTCTGGCACATTCAGTTTGAGTTTTGAGAAGGAGGGCATGTTGGGAAAAGAGAGCAGACAGCTAAGTTGAGTGGCCCTGCTGATACAAAGCGTTCTTACCCGAAACTCCTTTTAGTACAAAGTCCCTTCTTCCCAATTGATTATAATGAATTTGTAGTTTTTGCCCTGAATTGACAGCTTATTTTAATTTTAAAAATATTCTTTCTTACTTGTTAATTCTTGATTCAATGAGAGAATGCATAAAAGCATCTAGCACATGGCTCCACACAGGGTAAGTGTTAATCACTGAGAGTTAAATAGGTGTATAAATAATTCCTGATGGGTGGTAATGTACTGTAGCAGAAAACTTATACATCAGTATTTAGGGAGGCCAGAATTCTAGTCAGAGTTCTGCTACCCTGACCTTTGCCGAGTTTTTTATTTCAAGACCTTTCATGGTCTCGGTTTTCTTCTCTATAAAATTTTGGGATTGGGCTAAGATGATTCTTTAGGTGATTTTAAGTGTCAGTAAAATGATAAGAGGCTCTTAAACATTATGGCATATGCTTTGCTTGACAAAATTCGACAATAAGGGAATTATCAACTGGGAAAGTAACAACTCCTACCTAGGAAAGAATATTAAGATTTACATATCAGAAATACAAGGAAATGAAGGCTAGATAATGAACATCTGGGTCTTTTGCTTTTCTTAAACAACAACAAATGTATTGAGCACTATGTACCAAGTATGGAGCAAATTCGTTCTGAATGCAGGGTTAAGAACAGCATGGGAGTGGTTCTCAGGCCATGGGCTGACAGGATACAGAAATGGTTCATAGGAGAGTAAAATATAAAAGCAGTGGATTCAGGGAAAGGACAAGCTGCTTCCACCTGAAATCAAAGGAGTGGGGGACATGGAAGCACCCAAGGAGTGCTTTTTGTTCTTGAAAAGAATGGCAGCAGGAAGATTAGAATCTGGGATGTTTTTCCAGGTATACCTGACCAAGTTTTTCCTCCAGGAGCCTGATAGCTCCTACAAGGGGGAACGGGGTATGTGTCTTTAAAACAAACAAAGTGCTTTTTGTTCTTGAAAAGAATGGCAGCAGGAAGATTAGAATCTGGGATGTTTTTCCAGGTATACCTGACCAAGTTTTTCCTCCAGGAGCCTGATAGCTCCTACAAGGGGGAACGGGGTATGTGTCTTTAAAACAAACAAAGTGCTTTTTGTTCTTGAAAAGAATGGCAGCAGGAAGATTAGAATCTGGGATGTTTTTCCAGGTATACCTGACCAAGTTTTTCCTCCAGGAGCCTGATAGCTCCTACAAGGGGGAACGGGGTATGTGTCTTTAAAACAAACAAAACTTAAGTGATGCTAATAGTCACCCTCTTACACCCTCAATTGTGAATCACTGCTTTAAGCCTATGCAAAGCCTAGTAACAGCAAAATGCTTATAGTGTATCTCATACACAGATGATTTGAACTTGAAATTTCCCTATGCTGTAATTAAGTTTGCTAAGCACTTAGAAAGCAACTAGCAGAATGAAGCAAAACAGAATCAGAGAATAGTCATCTGAAATAGGCAGTGAGAAAATCAAACATTGTCTATTGAACTTAACTAGAACAAAGTTAATCAAATACCCTTATGATAGCCAGATTTATTGCCCCTTTATAGTCTTGGGATGCTTTTACCTCAAGAACCAGGTGGTCTAGAATTAAGAAACTTTCTTCCTCTGACATACGATGGGAATGACACTGGCAACAATTTATTTTCTAGATAGCCTAGGAATCATCACATTCCTGTTTGTATTATGATGGTTTATTCATTTCAAACTTTTATTCATTCAGCAAAACGTATCAAATTTATTAAGTGTCTGCCATATGCAGGAACAGTGGCAAACAAGAGAGACCCAGACTGTGACCTTACCTAGCTAACAATGGTCATTTCAGATTATTTCTCATTGATAAGTTTTCGTGTGGCTATACTCCAATAAAACATAAGAGATGACCTTACCTCATTGGCAAGCTATCCAGATTACCCATGTCATACTGATAGCTGAATATTCTGCCAGAGGAATTCCCAAGAATAGCTAATGTTTGCAAGATGCTGGGCCCTGTGATAGAAATATTAAAATGGATAGAGCATAGTCTCCATGTTTATGACCTCACATTAGAGTGGCATATTTGGATATTTAACTTTCATCAGGGCAAATGGAATGTGTTTGACCTCAATTCCTTGCTTTTCTTTGACCTCAACTGCCTGGTGAATGCTGTTCCAATCACTGTTGGACTTAAGAGTTGTAATGAACCTTAGATGACCTGTAGCATCAAATATACAAAGGTTGTTTTTAAAAAACAAACAGAAATACAAATAGTCTTTAAAAATTTTAAAGGTCTAACTTATAGAGAAATATACATTAAAACTATACTAAACATTAATACTAAAAAGATAGTATTTTTAATCAGTTGACAAAAATCCAAATGTTTGTGAAATTAATCCATGAGTAAAGGTGTGGGGAAAGAGGTGCTCTCATACAATGCTGGTAGGAGCATAAATTGTCCCAAATCCTAATGGAGGGAATTGGCTATCAAAACTACAAATGCACCCAGGTATAGTGGCTCACATCTGTAATCCAGCACTTTTGAAGGCCAAGGTTCAAGGATTGCTTGAATCCAGGAGTTTGAGTTCAGCCTAGGCAACATAGTGAGACCACCATTGCTGCAAAAAAAAAAAAAAAAATTAGCTGGGCTTGGTGGTGTGCACAGCTATAGTCCCAGCTACTGGGGAGGCTACAGTAAGAGTATTGCTGACCCCAGGAATTTGAGGCTGCAGTGAGCCATGATCATGCCACTGTACTCCAGCCTGGGAAGCAGAGTGAGACTCTGTCTTAAACAAACAAAACAAAGGAAAAACCACAAATGCAAATATCTTTTGATCCAGCAGATCCACTTGTAGGAATTTATCTTTTAGATATTTATACATCTGTGAGACGACTTATGTCCAAGGTAGCAGCATTGCGTGCACGTGCGCGCACACGCACACACACACGCACACAGAAAAAAACCAAAATGTCATTAGGAGATAGGTTAAACTGTAAAGCTTCCAGTGAAATAGTAGGCGGCTATAAAAAGAGTATTCTCGGTTGTCATGACAAGCTCCCTGAGATACATTTAGTAAAAAAAAAAATTTCAAGACACTGAGTATACTATACTACCTTTTATGTAAAATGAAGGAAAATCTAAATGTCTCTCTGTAATTGTTTAAAGAAACTCTCTAGAAGGATATACAAAAAAAAAATAAGTTTATTGTGAGGAGATGTTGACGGGAATTGTAGGGGACCGAAATGAGACTCTTCACTATAGCTTTTTTTGTATTTGCTTTCAGAACCATATAAATTATAGCTTGTTCAAAATTAAGAGTATAAATTTCCACATCGTTGTCAATTATAGCTTTTCCATTTATAAGTTGGTTTGTATTTTTCAGGCAGTAATTCATTTTACCCTCAACTCAATCTTTAAGATAGGTCTTAGGTGAAAAGGCCAATGTTTAGAAAATGAACAGTGTAGAAACTGACTTAACTGCAAATCTAGTGCTGTCTCCACTCCATACTGTTCTAGATATTGAGTGGGGCCTCACCATTTTCTTGTGAACTCCACAAACCATTAAAAAAACATGTAGGCTAGGGTCAGACGTTTAGGATCCATTTCTACACTGTTTTAACAATTTAAGGGTTTCACAGGAAGGGGGTGTTCTCAAGTTTTCAACCTGTTTTTTTAGAACATGCAAACATCTCTATTTGTCAGATTTCTGTTCTTCCTCCTCTGTTGGTTGTCTGATTGGGCTGGAGTGTTTTCCAGCAAAAACTTAAGAGTCTAGGATGGACAGGAAAACAGATTAGGAAATTAATATAGGGGCACCATGTCAGGAAATAACTTTTTTAAAAAGTCAAATAATTTGGAACTGAAGCTGGAGGAGGGGGTGTTCACCTCAGGACTTGGATGAGGTTGGGAAAGGCATTAGTGAGAGGGTAGAAAGAAAGAATGTAGGGATGTCAATAGTCCATGAGAGCTGGCTAAGAACACAGGCGCCTCCTGAACAGTCAGCTGTGCTTTTCCTTTCCTTTTCTCAATTCTCTTACCTCATTCCCGTTTTGGTGATGGAAAAGACCAGACTCCAAGTGGCTGGGGGGAAGTAACAGTAAACACAAGAAAATAAGCAAACATATGAAACCAAGAAAATAAGCAAACATATGAAACCAAGAGGCGACAAAACAGCCTGGCTGGTGTAAGGCAAACTGTGAGGCATCTGAGCATCACCCCCTAAGCAGTAGACTTGAGCTCTTGAAGGAAACTCCCGCAGAAGGAAGGGCCAAGCCTTTAAGTTTGTTCTACTGGGTGGGGGCGATGGAAAGGTACTGTCACTGGGTTAATGGCAGGCAGTTTCCACCTCTCCCACAACCCTGCCAACTTTTTCTATCCCCTCAATACCCTCCGCGAATGCGTCTGGCAAATTCGGTTTCTGCCCTAACCCTGTCGGTACGCGCCTCCCTCTGGCTACCGGAAATACCCAATATTTGCGAACTTGCCTAGGGGCTCGAATCACAGTCTCCACCACGCCACCAGAGGCTCCAGACGCGGGCTCAGCACTCTCAGGCCTCCCAAGAGCAGGCTCGGCGTTTGCAAGGCCCTGAACCCGATGCCTCTTTGAGCTCAAGCCCAGGGCGCTCTCCCTCGTCCGCGCCCTGCTCGGCGCTCCTCCGCTGAAGCGTCCCCGGGAGTGGACCGCCAGCCCAACTCGGCGGCGTCCCCGGGCTGGATCGAGTCACTGGCTGACTCGGGAGCGACGTTTGGGGGCCGGGACGCCAGGAGGGAAGTGGCGAGGCCCAACCTGTAGCGCCTGGAGACTTGTTTCGGTTGGTGAGATGAAGGGAGTCGTTTGAGACTCCGCGACTCCCCTGCTGCCCAACTCTGTTGCAGCCTTTTTATCAGGAGAGAAGAGCCTGGAATGGAGAGGAAAATGGAGAGGATTGAGAGAAGAGGTCAGTGAGGGAGTTAACACGTCCTTCATTCAACTGTGAGGAACCATAAATCCCATGTTGGGTAATCAAGGAAGTTCACGGTCTGTCGGAGGGAATCATGTAAGATAATAGCTAATCTTGCAGGCACTGAGCAGTTGGGCAGGGTGTCAAGTGGGCATACACACCCTCAAAGCTTCCTAAAAGAGGACACACAGGGGAGGGCTTGGCTGAAGAACACACTAAGGACAGGGACCAGGGTGACACTGGATCTCCCAGGCTTAGAACCACCAGCACCTGGCACATAGTAAGCACATAAAAATTGCTTGCAGAATTGAGAGTTTGCATCTAAGGAGTCACAGGAGACTGGAAGGAAGTAAATTAGAATGGCGAAAAGTGGAAAGTGACTTTGGAAGTTACAGCAAGGAAAGAAGAGCCTCTAAGCAATGGAGTTAAGGGCCTAGATTAAGGCAGTACTCGTTAGGGCATGAAATGATGTACTGTGGGAGAGTGGGGAGGTGGTAGCTGAGTTGTTATAGCTAAGCCAAGAATTTGGAGGAAGATGGTGAGAAGTATGAGTTGACTCTTTGCTTAGTAGTAGGCTTAAAGCTGACAGAAACACACCTGGACAGTAGGTAGAGGTAGTAAGAGGGTTCATGATGAAACAGAACTGGCCAGAAGCTCGAAGAGATAAACTATAAAGAAAGAAAGTTGGGGTTTGGGGAGAACAAACACCCTTGGGAAGGCATGGCACTGTTTGCGCAAAACTCAAACCAAAAAGTCTGAAAGAGAAGTGGGAGCTGAGAATAGAGCAAGAGCACTGCCTACTGGGAAAATAGAGGCGGTGGGAAGAGGGAGAAAGCCTGAGGCCAGGAATTGAAGAAAGCCTCAGCTTTATGGTCCATCCTAATCTTTTGACCTTGGAGAGCCCCTTAGGGCAGGTTTGTGACTGTCCATTTAGTTTGTCCTCTAGGTAAGCCTGGGAGAGGAACTGAAGGAGGTGGCAGGGCTAGGGACTTCAAGATAGATTCCTGCCCACAGCCTGAATTGGACAGAATCTTCAAAGCAGGAGAATGCATTTTTGGCATCATGGCTTAATTGGTTACAACCTCTAACTAATGAACAGAATCTGTACTCAAATCTTGCTTGTCACATCTTACTAGAAAAGCCTAGTTCCCTCTTGTGCCCTGGGGGCTCGCTGTACTCCTGCTGCCCTTATCCATAGGGTATGCCAAATCATGGTTAGAAATCCTTCCATGGCCCCTAATTGGTCTCTAGCCCATTCATGAGGTTGGAAAGTCTGGGAGCTTAAAGGCTTGGCACAGTAGGCCTAACTATCTCTGTGCTGAATGCCCACTCCACCTGTCTCCAGAGCAACTTACTAGAAGGCCAAGAAAAAGGACCAGGTAAAGAGGATCATTTCTTTGGATATCAGTGTTTCTGTTTTATATTGGGTTTTCCTGTTTTGAGTTTTTGCTCCTTTCTGTCCTTCCAGATTGCTGGACCCAAGTATCTTCAGTGCCTATATTGGAAGCCCCAGCCCTAATCAATCACTGGAGCTTGGTAGTTGCCCCACCACAGTTTCTGAAATTGGTGACTAACCTGCAGTTCTTTCACTGAGTGAAGACCTTGGAACCAAGGGGAACGAAATTGAAGTCTAGGATAGTGGGGTTGCAGAAAATAAGCCTGAAAACAGAAGTATGAAGATCCATTTAAAGAGAATGAGGTGCCAGTGCCTGAAATGGAGTATGAATCCCTTAGCCAGTAGTTCTCAAACTGTAGCTTAAATCACATATCCTGGAGGGCATGTTAAAAGACTGCATGTTGAATTCCACCCCCAGAGTTTCTCATTCAGTAAGTCTGGAGTGGGACCTAAGAATCTGCATTTCAAACAAGTTCCCAGGTGATATTGATACTGCTGGCCCAAAGACCACATTTTGAGAACTACAATCTGGTATAGCACACAAGGGAATTTTGCCAGCTCAGGCTCTCTAAGGGATCTAAAGGAATAGATTTCACTTTTCTGTTATTACCCAGCCCCACCCAACCCCACTCAGAGTTTGCTTCTGAGGAGTTTGCTACTGTACCCATTGTAGTAGAGATGGAAAGAAACTGCCTGTGGCCCCTCTAGGCCTGAGGGCTTACCCTGCCCTTGATAGAAACCCAAAACATTGATTTTATTACAGGAAAGTTGGAAAGGGAAGAATTTTGTCCCAAATTATCATCTCTTTAGCTCTCTGAAGGCAAAACATCACTTTAACAAGGGAAAAACTTGTCCTTCTACAATTAGAGCTAGTTTTAAAGTGTAAATAGCCTTTGGAAAAGCTTATGCTTTGGGTTACATTCTCCTGTTCTAGGGGTTATTTGCAAAAATACTAAATTGCGGTGGAAAGGGGACACTTAGAATAGGTTAGAGGCACCACAGATGGAAAAATGTGACAGGTTCCTGAAGATGGACATCCCTGTTTTACATTTTGCCCAGAGAGAACACAGACATGCTTTTTAAGCTGGGTAGAACATGAAAATTTGAGGCTAATTCCCTGTGGGAAAAATCATTCAAATCTATTCACTCATCTGATGGCTGTTGCTTGTTTTATT
Source organism: Carlito syrichta (assembly GCF_000164805.1). Taxonomy (NCBI): domain Eukaryota; kingdom Metazoa; phylum Chordata; class Mammalia; order Primates; family Tarsiidae; genus Carlito; species Carlito syrichta. The sequence continues at coordinate 87,383 of NW_007252762.1, read as the reverse complement.
TTTTTTGTCCAAGGGAGGTGGTGTTGGACCGAGGTAGAGAAGACAATGGTACACCAGAAATGATCCAAAGGATTGCCCCTTCTGCAGCAGGCCCTTAGACTCCATGATGCCTTTCAGCTAGATGCTGCAACTGCACCTAACTTGGGAGGCTTCACTTTCTATCCCTACAATTACTAAAACAGATAAAAGGCTGGAGGTTAACATGTCGTTATTAAGAGGCGTGATCTGATAGTAAGGAGTATCACTTCCCTCAAGTCCTTAAAACAAGGTTTGTGAGGAGCTGGATTTGCATGCCAGATGATCTTAAGAAACAGACAAGAACATAAGCAATATCCTTTTAGTCATTAAAGACCAGATTCTATCCTTACACCCTGATGCCTCTGATATCTTAGTCCTTAAAATATTTAGTGATCCTTGCCTTGTAATTCTTGACACAAACATATAATGACCATTTGGGGTCAGTTTCTTTGAAGCCAGTTTAGGGATTCCATGGATGGGCTCTGAGCCTGCTAAATGTGTATGCAAAACTGAGTGAACTGCAAATGTCTGTTTCTCAAAAGTAGGTTTCTGGTTTCCATCAGATTCATCAATGAGTCTGTGATCCCAAACAGGTTCTGAACCACTGCTTACACAGAACTGATATGTAGTAAAGTGAGACAGTAAAAGTGGCATAGTCCAGATTTATCACTGGACCCAATACTTTCCTACTCCCTGGTGCATCTCTTATTACTGATCATAAAATGTTCCTATCTCTGAGGACCTATGACAAGGCCTGTCTCATAAAGGGCTTGCTATTTTGCTTTATTCACAGGAACATAAGCAAGAGAAGTGCATTCAAGACAAAGAAGGACAGCTGCTCTAATAGAGAAGGGAGGTAGGGGCCAGGCTGCTCAAGTCATATATACTCCAAGAAGCCCTGTCAGCACAATGACCCTATTTTCAATTCCATTTGGGTCCAGGACTCTTAAGGAGCCATGATTCACCCAGTTTTCTCTAAGCAAATGGGACAATCCCTAGACTGTTGCATCTCACTTCCTCTTGCCTCTCTGGTTCATTACACCAGTTGTGGTTGATAAATAAGTGTCTCAAGGAAAAACCAGAATCTACACATTAAAGAGAAAATATCCCACTCTGCTCTTTTCCTCCCTAGCCCCAAACTGCTCTTACATACAAGATAATTTTTAAATTATCAGATTGTTATTAACACAATCATCAATATAGAGAAACAATGACCAACTCACCAACTAACAGAACACTAGAATACTTATGCAAGTCCTAGGGTTAAGAGTTTTAGTGTGGTCACCATCCCAGAACTGGGAGGAAAACCAACCAGAAAGCTCATTTCCCGGAATCTGCTGAAAAGCTATGCCACAGCCATTTCCCCTAAAGTTCTGTTTCTGGGAGAATGAGATTCTCAAGAATAACTCTTCCCCTTTGATGAGGCAAACAAGAGCGATGACAACTTGCAAACACTGTGATTCCTGTCCTAATTTCCCAGCACTTAACAAAAAAAACCCCCACTTAACACAAAGCTTTTATATGCACCTTGACTGAAATCACAAGAAACAGCTCACCTCAACTGCTCTTTCTCCTCCCAGGTGAAAACCATCTGTGGCCCAGAAATTCAGACCTAGACATATGCATCCACAATTGTCTTGATCTCAGTGGTACTGGGGAAAGCTTTGTATTCAACTCCCACAGCTTATCCCAACACTTAACCCTTTCCACTAGGGCTCCCTTAATCACTCAGATTACTTCCTATCTTGAAATAAAACAAAAACCCCATACAATCCCCACTACCCTCATCCCCAGAACACGGTCCCTAGAAAACCTAGCTTGCAGTTTGCACTTAGCATGCTCTCTTCAAAGACCCTGCACACACAGACACAGACACATAAAGACACAGTCAAGAGGAGAGGGGTCTGTTCAAGGGGATAAAGTTTTTTCTTCTGTGTGGGCCTGGGTGACTTAGGGGTATTGGGTCCATCTCTAAGCATTGCGGCACGATCTCTCAGCTGGATTATATGTATGTACAGGATGAAGGGAGTAGGAATAAGAAGGTGGAAAGGCTGTCCTTTCTATTTTTCAGCAGGTGGGGGTGAGAGATGTAGATGTATAATCTGATGATTGGGGTAAAGGAAATGGACCCACACAGGAACAAGGTCTGGCCCCTGGCTTTCATATGAATCAAAAAGGGGGCTCTGAGTGCCTGATCACTATCTCTTTCCTGTTTCCTCATTACTTTCTAACCCAGTGTTCACCAGAGTGTATTTCATGGAGTCACCAGTTCTGTGGGATGTGAAATAGAAATGTTACTGAGGTCAGATAAATATAGGAAACACTGCATTAACAGTTAGCTCTACTGCAGAAGTTTTCAGAGCCTTTGATATGCTAAAATGGTCTTTCTCTCAATCAATATATAGAGAGAAAATATAATAGTTATAGTTATAACAACTTGTATGGCACAGACCCTAACCAATCAGAATGGATTTCAGCCATAAACTGCTGGTACCACTCTATTCTTGAGAATGGGCTCAGGCTGAATATCAGCCCAGGAAGTATGCATTGTTTCCCAAAAGTTTTGCTCAAAGAACTCTGTTTTTAAGTGGTGTGTCACAGAACTGGTGAGAAATGCTCTAGCCAATGCTAGGACCTTATATTTCTAGGGTTGGGGACAGGGCCCATGAATCTGGCCATAGGGGTACAGGAGAAGGGCAGCCCTGGCAGTGACTCCTGGTAGCACCAGCTGACAGACTTGACCATAGATGTAGCAGAAACGTATTTTAAAAGACAGATGTCCCTCTGTCCCAGCTGCTCCGAGGACTCTGTCCCTGGTGGGTTAGCAGGTGCCTGTCCAGGTGATGTTTTCGGCCAAAGCTCTTCTCACAGCGAGGGCACTGGAAAGGCTTCTCCCCAGTATGGGTCAGCCAGTGTCTCACAAGGTGGTGTCTTCGGCCAAAGCTCTTCCCACATTCAGTGCACACGTGACACTTTGGCACAGGTGCGGCACGCTGCCGTTTCCTTGACCCAGGGCTCTCTTCAACCTCTTGGCCCTTGCAGGATTTACCTTCTGCATGCACTCTCTGGTGGCTGGCCAGATGGGAGTTGCATCGGAAATTCTTGCCACACTCAGAGCACCTGCTAGGCTTGTCATGTAGGTGGGTTTTCTGGTGCCTGATGAGGTGATGTCTTCGTCCAAAGCTTTTCTCACACTTGAGACAGCTGTAGGGTCTCTCCCCCGTGTGTGTTTGCTGATGTCTGGCAAGGTGGGAGCCCCACACAAACTGTTTCCCACATTGGGGGCATGTGTGAGGTCTTAACAGGGAATCCATCTCTGTGCTACACAAAAGGTTTGAGAAGCTGTCTTCCTGAAGAAAAGGGGGTCCCAGGAGCATTCCTCTAGAGCTCCTGGGCATGGAATCCCAGCTCTCATCGTGCTCTGGGTTCCAGAGAACAGTATCTTCAGACACACTGGATAACATTCTGGGAGGTTCTGCTTCTAGTTCAGGAGTATCCCCTTCGTGTTCACTTCCATCTCCTACAGAGAAAGGAAAATACCGACCGCAAGAGGAGAGTCACAAGAAAGTACTCCAGGACCTAAGTCACAGTGAGGTTGTATGATGTTCTTCGAAAAAATGCCCCAGACAGATTGGGAGAACATATTCTAATGTTGTACACAATAGTACAACAGGTGTAGAGCTTAAAAGCCTAGGTTAAGGAGACAGATTATCCAAGTCTGAATCTCAGCTTTACCACTTAACCCTTTGCACTTGGAGACCTCCTGTGGATCACCTACCAGCAACTTGACCATACTTTTTAATGAAATACTGAAAAACGAATCACTTCATATTAAATAGTATAGCATGGGAACCAATAATTTTATTGTAATGATATTTGGCTTATAATGGGATTTTGGACATTGAAGAACTTATTTATGATTTTAAAAAGTCAAAATTTTGTATCTTATGTTTTTCTAATGTGTGGTAACGCTCTGCCTTCAACTTTGAAAGCCTTTTTTTAAAGGCTACAGTAACTTGCTTATTGATCTTTTCAAGTTATGCCATATGATACAAAGGGGATACTCATAGCTGCCTTTCTCATACAGATGCTCTTTATCACTACCTTCCATTATAAAGAAGTGTGAGCACTTCACACATTCTCTTTCTACATAACACTAGCTGATTTTTTTTACATATATCTCAGTATACAGTCCATCTCTATATTTGCTTTTTTGTGCAATTTTTGAATGGAAAGTTTCAAGGAAACATATATTTTTGAAAAATATGCACTTGCATAAGTTTGTCCTGTATAATCACCATCAATCTCTTAATGTCCCCTGAGAGGGGACATGCGAGAGGTTTGCTAGATTTACAATGAGAAAAATAACACCCCTCTCTAAAGGTTCTTATAAGATAGCACAGTACCTGCACATAGTAAGCACTTAGTAAAAGGTATATTCTACTGTTATTATTTATTACCATTATGTATTTACTACTTATTACTATTAATCACCATAGCATAGACCGAGAGAGTTAAAGTGTGTGCTGTAATCATTATTGGCTGAATGACCTGCCAGCAATGCTAGAGACACTGTGGAAGGCATTCCTGAAACAGGTGGGAGGTTGAACAACAATAACATCAACAGTAACAACAACAACTAACATTTATTGAGTGCTTATAATGTGCTTGGCACTGTTCTGCCATTCTAATATGTTAATGTATTTAATTCTCACAACAATTTATAGATGAGGAAACCAAAGAGAAGTTAATTACTTTTCTAAGGTTTCACAGGTATGGTCCGGAATTCAAATCCATAAAGTTTGGCTCTACAGTCTGCCCTCTAAACCATTCTGCTACACTGCCTTGTTTTTGAAATAAAAAGACTTCTAAACCTTTCAACTCTATAGTTGTTTGAGGCCAAGGAACATGTAATGGCGACACCCCAAGTGAGGTGAAGGCAGTGACTGAAAGTCTATTCTAGGTTCTCACCTGTATATGTAACCCTCAGAATGTCCCTCTCTTCTAAGTCATGGGGGTCAGGGACCCATTGTTCTTCTCCTCCTTCTAGTTGAGAAAGCATGTCCAGTTTGGGAATTGGAAATCCTGCCATGGGAAAGGAAAATCGAGATGTAAATTAGTCCAACAGTAATTCCATACTTCTGGGAGAAAAAAAGCTGTTTCCTAGATTATTCCTGGGAACTCTAGATAAAAGAAGGCCAGATCCAAGCCTCTTCACCCCATGCCCTTCAATTTCTGTTCAGTTTCTCCTCTTTGCCTAGAAAATCCCATTCTCCTTCCCAATGAGCCTGTTCTCTTCCACTCAAATACTTCCAATTCAACTGTCTTTCTGGTTATAACTTCACTTTAGTCCTATTAAAATGGTACCACCTCCCGCATCCCCATATTCCCCTAAATGGTTCCTGAGTTTACAGGGACCCAATTCCAGATGTTCCTCTCTCTGCTTTGTAAGAATCTCCCAATCACCAATCAAGAAGAGCCTCAAGTTTTCTGCTTCACAATTCAGCATTATTTGCTTTTGCTTAAAAAAAAAAAATGATGCTTTACTCCCATTCTCTTGGGATTAGCCTTAGTGCTCTTTCTTTAGTGGAAGACTAGGCAGATTCTCTGCCATGGAAAAAATCCTAGATAGACACTATCCAACAGCCCTGAAGCAGACATCCTCCCAGAGTACATCCTTTCAGTGGCTGGGGAAGGTCATGCTTACTCAGAGAGACTACTATCCCACAGTTTTCCTGCATGACATATTCTCCATAAAAGTCTGTCTGAGATGGGTCCAGGCTCCGCCACTCCTCCTGAGAGAAGCACAGTGACACGTCCTTGATGGTTACCAGCCCCTGAAACAAAATGTGGCATTTGCTGTAAGCAGCTATTTTTTTTTTAAAAGGAAAAATGTGATCTCAGTATAAAAGGCTGAGGTAGTAAAGGAGAAAGAGCAACAAAGTTTCCAGGAAAATAATTGCCCAAAAGTCCCTGGATAGGGCACATTGTTTGGTACAAGGGCGATGAGGAGAGGAGTAAAGATAGATGGTCATGGAGTGAGTGAGGGTAATGTCCACTGGCGGAGTTTCCCAGGTGGGACTATGAAAGTTGGAGGCATCACAAACTTACCACTCCCTCTGTTTAACTACAGATGTCTATTTACTCTTCTCACCTGCCTTATTCTTTTTATTGCAGAAACTTTATACCTTCTCCTCCTTCCTCCACTTGACTTTTCCTTTTCTATCAGCACAAAATGATATAGATAAAATATTATTTCTTGCCTCCCTTGCCACGTCGTATCCTTATCCTTTAAGGGTAGGGTGGTTAGGAGCTCAGAATCTGGAGCCAAATGACTCTCAGCTTTGCCAGTAACTAGCAGTATGACTTTATACGGGTGCCTTAATCTCTCCCTGCCCAGTTTTTTTCACTGTAAAATGGAATAACTGAATTGTTTTCAGAATCAAATGAGTTAATACACATAAAGCACTCAAAAAATAGCATGCATGGTCAATACTCTGGGAGTATGTTCCTATTAGTACTACTACTATTACTATCTTTCCTTGGCTCTCCTATTGCCTTCTGAATCTAGACCTATTATCCCTCTTTGGCTCTATCCCTATTTACATCTTTCATTCTCTTCTTTTCCATAAATGCTCCATTATCTACCCAATCCTGTCCACTTTAGGTTATCGTACATTTTCTTCAGGTCCTCTTTTCCTAATATTTCCAGATCTGTTTCTTTAAGAAAGCTAATTAATTGTTCTTAAAATCCCCCTGTGGAATTTAGGTAAAAAACCCTAAGCTCAAAGAATTCCCTCTTCTTGTTGTGCCTCCATTTACTTTTCCAAGGGTCTTATAAGTCCCTTGAAAAGGGACAGAACCTATCCAGTTATGAGTATACCATTAGTGATTATCATGTGAACTACCAAATCAATAGGATGATGCTAAAGCTATAGAAAGGAAGCAATGCTGAGACCTTAGGAGAGGCCAAGGGAAGCACAGCTCACCTGTGATCCAGCTGCAAGAAGTGCAGCTGCCATCTCCCAGTCTCCTGTGCTCCCCTCCTGGGAAATTGCAGGAACCCAGGGAGCAGATTGAGCTGGAGAGAGAGAGGAATAATTAAAGATAAAATACCTACCCTTTTCCAATAAAGCCTGGGCTTCATTTTAGAAGGGATACATCTTCTATATCTATGTCCATTGGTAAAATCAAATGCACAAATGTATAAGAAGAGGCCTTTACTCAAAATGTTCTGAAAGGGTAATACATGGCTTTTTGTTAGACTAGCTTTGGCTTGAATTTATATTACTTGAATGTAATTTTCATCTAGTATGGTGCATCTTACTGGGAGTATTCCCCAACAGTCATCAGTGTTGCTGTCACTTCCCTCATCTCCCACTGTACGTGATTTGGAGAATTCAGAAACCTACTCTGTACCTGTGACCAGGGCCCAGGACAAATGGACTGATCCTGATACTGGTTATGCTGTTCAGTCCATGGCAATTTGGGGATTTTTAACTCTACTTTTTGAACAGAAATTAGGAGAAATTACTCTATTCATTCTATTCACACACCCTGCAGGCTCTCACCCTTCTCCTGAAGGGACTGTGGCTCCTCTTCAAGGTCACAGCACAGGTGTTCCAGAGGCCCTGGCGCTATTCTCCATGGCCCTTCTTCCTGGTTTCCCCTTTCCATCTGGGTCTCTGCTCCATCCAGCTGTATATTCATTGACTCCCATCCTGTCCCCAGGGCTGCTGTCTGTTCTGAAAGCATTTTTGCTGCAAACCCAAACTGTGACCTGAAACAAATTCATATCAGCTATGCTCATGAAATGGAAAGGGGTGATATTCCTAAGAGAATTCTGGAGAACAGCCCCAGGAATAATCAATGAAACTACATAGGAAGAGACTGATGGAAGATAAACTTTAAAAGCTCGATGTGTTCCAATCAACTGAGCCTGAGCCAAGGTTTTTGGAGGAATTAAGAAACTGGCAGGTGTTATGCAGCAGAGTCACTCACTGTTATTTTGTATACCTTGTGGTAGAAGTAGAACATCCCTGAAGGCTGGGAGAAGATCATTTAAAAAAATAATAATCCTGTAAATTCAAAAGTCATTCATTTAATTTCAACCATTGAAAGTACAGGAAAGTAAGCAATTTAGAAATATGCCGGAAGGAATACACACAGACCTGTATCCGACAAAAATTAATGTAATCACATGTAAGATTTTCTGCCACAAATCGTAGTCTCATCAGTTCAGAATGAAATGATTACTACAGGTAGAAGTTGCAACCAAGGGGTGTATGTATGTCATGAGTACACATGTCTTTTATGAGGCTGAACCAAATGGTATCTCACATGAGACAAGCCTCAACAAAGAGGCACATGATTGATCACTCTCATGTAGAAAAATGAGAACTGTTAGTAAATATGGTAGAAAGACCAATAATTTGGAAAGCAGGTGTAAGACTCCAAAGATACCCTAACAGATAAAAAGAAATTGTTGTTTGGCAAAAAGCTGATGCTTAATCAGAAAAAGTAAAAAAGCACAGAAAGATTTGAACCAGAGCTGGAAAAAGGGGAAGCAGTGCTGCTAACATGACTCTGGGCTAAATTACCAGCCCAGAGTTTTGAGACAGAGGAACAAACCTGTTTGTTTGGCAAGCACCAGTCAGATCTCATTAGAAAAATATATTCCATTTTAAAGAAAAAGTCAGCATATGTTTGTTAGAAGAAATGAAAGTCAAGAAAGGGATGGGAAAAACAGTTAAAAAAAATTTGATGTTTTTTTTTCTTGTCTAGAGAAGGCTAATGAATGATGCTACCAGTAAATAAAAGGAAAGGTATCTTCTATCACTATATAAATAAAACAGGAGAAATGAATTTTGATGGCAAGAAAAGAGATTTAGGTTAGATTTTTTAAATTCTTAATAATCCTTCAGTGCACAAGACCAGGTTGTGGATTCTTCTTTTCTTTAGATATATTTTTTTGTTTGTTTTTGTGACAGGGTCTCACTGTCATCCAGGATGGAGAGCAGTAGTGCGATCCCAGTTCACTGTAGCCTCAACTTCCTGGGCTCAAGCGATCCTCCCACTTCTGCCTCCTGAAAGCTGGGACTATAGACCATGCCACCATGCCCAGCTAATTTTCGTGGGGTTTTTGTTTGTTTGTTTGTTTTGTAGAGATGAAGACTCACTATGTTGCCGAGCTGGTCTCAAACGCCTGGGCTCAAGCTATTTTTCCACATCAGCCTACTTTGGACGTCTTAAGAGCAAGACAGATCCCACTTATGTTGTGATAGGTACCTCCCTGCCGTATGGCAGATAAACAATCTGTTAAAAGACTGCGGAATCCCTTACTGCTTGGTAATATTTTTGTGATTCTAATTCAATCCCTAAGCAATCAGAACCAATGAAAGGCTTAAAAGAACGGGTCATAACCTTGATAACTATCCTGGCTCAGTTACATACATTCAATAACATTTGCAAGAACCCAGAAGGCCAGGATAGGTAATGACAGATGTCAAGTCATTTATTTTCTTGCCTGTTTGTCTTTGACAAAAGAAGTTGGTAGGAAGCCTAAGCCCAATGCACAGGAATAACAAATTCCTCTTTCAGAAGTCCATAGCTGGCTCAAGGTCTCATGGGAACATCCTGGACGGATTCCCAGCTTAGGAGGTTTCCTTTTTAGAGATTTCTCATGAGAAAGGAAATTTCCCGATAAAGCAATAAAAGGAAACTTACATTTTAGATCTCTGAATTCCAGCCCCTGTATTCTCTTCATTTTAAACACATGAGGCACCAATTTCCCCTCTTCACTCCAAGTCTTTCTGCTTGTCTAACTCCCTTGGCAAATCCTCCCCCAGGGCTTTACCCCTAGCTAAATATCTAGACACCTGTCTAAAACCCATTTCTCCACCAACCCCAGTAGCAGACTCTTGATGGAACGACTCTTTCTGCAGAACACGCTGGGCCAGCTGTGAGCCTTTCCAGACCACTGACAGAAAACCTGTGGAAATGGTGGCAAAAATCTCAGCAAAGAAGGGGGTGGGTACCTGTCTTCAGCACGCAGAGCCAGCACTTGGGCCACTTAAGTGGCAGCCCTAACCTGGTTTCTCCTGGTTCCAGGAAGATCCCATGCCCATTGGAGTCTGGGTTCTAGAGCTTTCGTTTCCCCTTTTCCTCACATATCTGGGTGGCAAGGCACCTGCAGAAGGAAGTTTTTGCAGCCGATGCTGTTAGACAGAAAAAGAGCCATGTTATCGAAATGAGTAGCCCAAGGGCACAGGGACGAGTCGCGCTCAGACCGTCAGAGAACCCTGGCCCCTGCCGCGGGTGGGGCATGGGCGGGACGGGAGCAGCTCCGGAGTAAGGTTGCTTCTTCCCTCCTGCTTGTCACAGTGCCCCTAGAGAGGGTCAGATTTCAGAGAATCCGAGCAAGGCAGAAGTGGAGCGGGGGAAGTGAGGTCAGAAGACAGGTTTCCCGTGAGCTGGGGCTTGAGCAAGTAAAGAGAAAGGGAGTCACGGGGTAACCTGCACGCGAGTGACAGCGGCGGCAGCCCGCGGGGCCTGACAGCTGCGACGAGCACCCGGAGACAGGGAGAGGGGCGGCCCAGGATGTCAGTGGGACCGGCCCCCGGGGAAGGCAGCAACCCGGAGGCCGCGTCGCGCCTCCTCCCCGCCCCCACGGGTGACCGATCC